>NC_086126.1:15870234-16170234 GCF_963921235.1 Mobula hypostoma | reverse complement strand
TCAGCAACATGCATATTTTTCCGTTTCCATCCTGATCTCGGTCTCACTATTGCATCTTTGTTCGAATTTGTGTTTGTGTATTTTAATTCTACTGATTTCATTTCTTACATCCTTCATATACATGAGAAGTAAAAATCTTTACGTTTTGTCTCTGTCTAAGTGTGTAATGTGCAATTTGTAGTAACTTATAATAAATAGTATGCACAGCAGGACAGTCACTATAACAGAGAAATTCATTTGTGCAATTGTGTGTGTGTGTGTGTGTGTGTGTGTGTGTGTGTGTCTGTGTGTGTGTGTGTGTGTCTGTATGTGTTTGTGTGTGTGTGTGTGTATGTGTGTGTATGTGTATGTGTTTGTGTGTGTGTGTGTCTGTGTGTGTGTGTGTGTCTGTGTGTGTGTGTGTATGTGTTTGTGTGTGTGTGTGTCTGTGTGTGTGTGTGTCTGTGTGTGTGTGTGTGTGTCTGTGTGTCTGTGTGTGTGTGTGTGTGTATGTGTTTGTGTGTGTATGTGTGTATGTGTTTGTGTGTGTATGTGTCTGTGTGTGTCTGTGTGTCTGTGTGTGTGTGTGTGTGTGTGTGTCTGTGTGTGTCTGTGTGTGTGTGTGTCTGTGTGTGTGTGTGTGTGTGTGTGTGTGTCTGTGTGTGTGTCTGTGTGTGTCTGTGTGTGTGTGTGTGTGTGTGTGTCTGTGTGTGTCTGTGTGTGTGTGTGTCTGTGTGTGTGTGTGTGTGTGTGTGTGTGTCTGTGTGTGTCTGTGTGTGTGTGTGTCTGTGTCTGTGTGTGTGTGTGTGTGTGACCTGGAAGAAGCTGAAGGACTGAAGGACAGTTCAAAATGGGAAACTGCAGGGGCAGGGGTAGGGATCGGTCAGTGTCGCTGGTCTCCGTTCAGAGATGAATAATTAACCAACAAAAGGATGAAATCTGTAAGCGTAGCTGCTTCGTAACAAAGCTGAGTCTTTGAAAGTAAATCTACCGGCCTATTTCCACCAGAGACACTGCTGAGGTAATGCCAAAGACTGTTGATGTTTTTGTGTCCAATCGCCCCAATATTTACAATAGAGACATTGTTACTGAATTAAGGTGTTGGTTTAAGCAACTGTAACTAAGAAAGGTACTGAGGTGTATAACCGTATCTCTGGAGACAGAACTTCTGTATAAATCAGGGCCACTTGGAATGCATCAGCTGTCTGCCGGAGCTGTGAATGCGAGGGCAAAATAAATCACAGGTTCACACTGAAATGGTGTATCCAGTCATCCGGCGCATAGAAGACGTTTACTATCCTTTCATTTCAGCCTTTGGAATTCCCGGTGAGCCGCAGTGTCAGCTGCCCTGGGTGGATGTTGAAGTTTGGTGTGATTGATACTGCGCCGGTTTAAACTGTATCTTTCCAGTCCCCGTATTCCGCATTTCAGGAGTGGAGTGGAAACACCGGGACGATAGTTGCTGGGATTACTATCTAAAAACAAACCGCTGCAGGAATTCGGCGAATCGACCAATTTCTGTGGGACTGGGCGGGTCAGGCAGCGTTCTTCCAGCGGTTTGTGATTAATTATGGGATGTTCGGCTCTCTGCTTTTGGTCTTGTAGCAGCTGCACTATATTTACAAATATTGTGTTTATACACCCCGCGGAACTTATGTAAATTGATTATTTGAATGTGTTTGTCCACTTAGGAGCAACAATCAAGCCATCGACTGTAGTAACACTTCAGCAAATGTGAGGAGTTCCGTGTTGTAACACGAAACTGATGTGGATTTTTAGTAAATGTCTGCGATATCACTGAATATAAAGCAGTTGATAGAAGACACAATGAAGTCGATGCTGAGTCAATTAACACAACCGACGTGGTGCTTCATATTTGTCAATACTGTGAAATGTTTTATATTACATCTGCACCTCACACCGTTACAGACTTCTGACTAAGGCACCGAGTTTCAATTCCGCTCCGCTGTTTCCCTGTGATGGATTCAGCGGGAGGCGTCATGTCTGTCTGTGAGGTTGTGTCAGACCGCGCTGTATCTGTTGGAATCAGTCAATGTTCTGTTGTAAAGTCAGTGAGGTGGTAAATGCTGGAATAGGAAACAAACTCAGGGAATGCTGGTAACACTAAGCCCCAAGCAGCTTGTATGGAAAGAGAAACCAGTTAACCCTCGTGTCAGGGGTCTCTCTGAGAACAGTTCTGAGGAAAGCTACTTTAACTGATTTTCCACATATTCTGTTTTCCCTGGATGAGCGTTTCCTGCATTTCATGTTTTTGTTCCGTCCTTCGGCTGTTCTGTCGCTGACGGGAATCGCCATGGAAGTTGATGATTGTCTAATGGAAGAATCCCGCCATAAGCGTCCGGATTTATTCATTTCACCCTGACGAGACCCGGAAGGCGCCGGTAGAAAATGTCCCTTCCAGTATTTACTCTGAGGAGGTAGTTACCCAGCTTTAACTTTCCGTTGACACTGTACATTTCGGTCATCAGTAAGGAATCCGTGTTCAGATCACAAAGAATTTATTTTACTGTGTAAACTCCTTCTCTGTCTCCGGCAGCTCTGCGCCCTCTCCAGACCCTCCCACCGCTAAATGCAACAATATTACAGGATATTACAAATTGCTGCATTGTCTTCTGCTCAGTATTTTCTCGACTTGCTGTTCCCTGTCTCCCTTCCAGCGAACTTGGTGGCGATTGTGATCCTGTCCCGGGGAAAGTGCGGTCTCTCCAAATGTATCACTCGTTACCTGGTGGGAATGGCAGCGGCCGATCTCCTGGTCGTTTTCTCGGAACCGCTACTAAAGTGGACTTCTAAGATTTATTTTCCGCGATCATTCCTGCGAATCACTCCTGTGTGCAGACTTGGTCAATGGTTGGTTTCTGCGAGCACTGCGGCCTCAGTCTGGCTGACTGCCGCTTTCACCGTCGATCGATTTGTGGCTATTTGCTGTGGGAAATTGAGAACAAAATATTGCACCGAGAGAACGGCGGCTGTGGTTATCGGGACAGTGAGTGTGCTGGCCTGTTTGGAGACTGTTCCCTGGGGCTTTATACACGAACCTGAAGAAATAATTGATGGTTTTCCCTGGGGCTGTGTTTATACACCGAGCTTCACAAACTCTTCCTCATGGGCGGCATTTGTGATGTTTCAACTCATTTTAACCCCATGTTTCCCATTCTTTCTAATGTTGCTGTTCAATATTCTGACTGTCAGGCGGATTTTAGCGGCCAGTCGAGCCCGCAGGGGTCTCCGGGGACAAAGCAGTAGAGCGAATGACAAGGACCGGGAGATGGAGAACCGACGCAAATCCATCGTTTTGCTCTTCAGCATAACCGGTAGTTTCATATTGTTGTGGGGAACATACGTGGTATTTTATATCTACAGACGGATTTCAAGGAGTTTTGTTTATTCTCTCACGGATCCCCGTTACATCACAGGACACACATCTGAATTGCTGCAGATTCTCAGTTCCTGCACCAATACCTGTGTGTACGCACTGACTCAGAGCAAATTTCGAGAGGAACTACAGAATGCTGTGAAATGCCCACTGAATCGGATCTTTAAACTCATGAAACGTGAGAAATAAATGCTGTAAAGTACTGCAATTCAACTGCCCTCATGCTCCTGATGGTGTGAAGGGGTAGGTAAATTGGGGTATAGACTCAGAACAATGATGAATTAATGATCAATCACCTTGTGGGCGCCTTAACTTACTGTTTTGGGCAGTCCAAAAGAAGCTTTACCCAACAACCGGTGACGTACTAGTCGTTGTTCTGTAAAGACAGGCAAAGGCTAAAGAAAAGAACTACCTGATCTTGCAGAAGCAGCTCAAGGTATTGCTAAATATGGGAAGCATAGTGTAGGGGCTAGAATGTTCTGGAGAAAAGGGGAAGGGTCTGAATGAGGAACTGATGGGCTAGCTTTGGCTTAAAATAATTATAACTAACTGACCAATGATTATTTTACATCTAATTGTATCTTAGCATGCAATTAAAATGATTCTAATATTATCTAAACTTGTAATCGTAAGAGTTCCTGCTACCTGATCAATGTTATAAATTGTGGAGAATTGTGTAATTCGGGGGCAGTGTCTGGACTGGCTCTTTTGGGCGATCAGTCTCTAACTTCCCCCATAGCAGGCTATGAGTAAAGAATAAAGGTTTGAAAAAGAATTACGCGTGTTAGTGTTTTTCTTATACCTTGTCTTTGCATCGGTCGGTCCAGTACGACAATTTGGCGAGCCAAAGTCAGGAGTCCAAAAACGTGGTTGTCGTGAGGCGGTGCCAGCGGTTGGCTCGATGGCGGTGACCTGAGACAGGTGGGCCCACAAGGTAAGATTTACCTTGACCTCTCTCATTCATGGCCCACTTTGACGATCCCCTCGTCTGGCGGGTAATCCTCTGACAGACTCCTTCCGAAATCTGAGCTGAGATCGTCCGAGTACCACAGGTTAAAAGAGAGGCTAGAGTCCCCAACGGAGTATAAGGTAAGGTAAGGGGTTACAGTCCCCGACGAAGTATTGTGATACATAGAACATAGAACATAGAATAGTACAGCACAGTACAGGCCTTTCGGCCCACAATGTTGTGCCGACCCTCAAACCCTATCTCCCATATAAGCCCCCACCTTAAATTCCTCCGTACACCTGTCTAGTAGTCTCTTAAACTTCACTAGTGTATCTGCCTCCACCACTGACTCAGGCAGTGCATTCCACGCACCAACCACTCTCTGAGTAAAAAACCTTCCTCTAATATCCCCCTTGAACTTCCCACCCCTTACCTCAAAGCCATGCCCTCTTATTTTCAGCAGTGGTCCCCTGGGGAAGAGGCGCTGGCTATCCACTCTATCTATTCCTCTTATTATCTTGTACACCTCTATCATGTCCCCTCTCATCCTCCTTCTCTCCAAAGAGTAAAAGCCTGGCTTTAAAGCCTGCCAGTGCTAACAAATTGGGCAGCGGATAATTGGTAGTGATATATTACATTTTCTTTGAGTGTGTTACAGCAAATTGGTCAGCGGGTTAGTGACAGTAACCTATTACATTTTGGAGCTAATAACCATTCTAATTGGCGTGGGGGGCCGGGGCGTGTAGCGCAGTAAATTGATGAGCACAAGGCAGAGCAGAGGTCTGGCCAAACACAGGGGAAGTGACTCTCCTCTGCAATCTATCCGGATGCTGTAAATACGTTTTGGGATATACTTGTGACAATTTGCCTGTCTCAGCACCCTGCCTTAGACCGATTGTTAAGAAGGGAAATCCCCCACGCGAAGGTCAGGACCTTGAACTGGGTGCAGAGAGACACGGCACAAGATTAACGGGGAGTAGGGGTTATAGATTATAAGGTAGTAAAGCCGCACTCTGGAGTATCAGCACCCAGCCTTAGACCGGTTGTTAAGAGGGGAAATCCCCCAGGCGAATGTCGGGACCCTGAACTGGGAGTGAGAAAAGGAGGTGGCTGACCACACCGATTAGGAAGCATGGGGCAGACATTAGATAAGTCTGTAAACAACACGCCATTGTTTAAACTTTGTAAAGATGACCCAGAGAGAGAGAATGTTTACCGAAGGTTATCGGCTTACCTAAGTAAGAAATTGGGGAGTGGAATTTGGCCTCTGGGTGGGACCTGGGATTTAGATAACTGTCTAAAGGCAGAAGAAGTAATTTGGAAGCGTAATACCGGACAAAAATGGAAGGTTTAAATGTCCAATCGGAGAATAACGGCCGAGGAATTAAATAACAGATCTAAGCAAAGTAGCTGGGAGCACAAAGCACGTCGCAGAGGGATTAGTGTATGTGACAATGAAGGAAATTCGAAACGGTGGGAAATATTAAAAGGACTGTGCGAGGATCACGATAAGAATAAGGAAAAACAGGATAGGGAAAAAAGAGATAGGTGGGCTAAGGATAGACGGAAGGTTATGATGGAGCCAGAAAAAGTAAAACTGAGGGACGTCTTGACCTGTGTGGACTGCCCATGCTCTTTAATTAAAATGAGACTGAGGAGGAGGAGGTATGGCGCATTCCAGTTGCCTGCATTCGACCCCAACGCACGGCGCCGCCACCCCCATATAACGTTATGGCTGCCCAACCCCAAGCACCTCCGAATACACCGCCCCCATGCCCAACAGCCTCCCGAACCGGGGGATAACTTCGGCGACGGGTGAGTAATAGGAGCCAGGCTAGGAAGCGACGAAACCTTTTGGTGGGAGATGGCCCCCTGATAGACCCTGAGACGGATACTGGTTATCACTCTAGTATTGAAAATGATGATTCCGAAGACTCGAGACCCAGAGGGAGAGGGAACCCGGGGCAATTTCCCAACAGGACCGTTTCTAACCCTAGGGTAGGGCAGCCGAACCAGGCGGCTACTATGCAGGTTTATGCTCCTTGAAAGCCACAAGAAATGTGTATGATCATGAATCAGGCCCCGAACAGGAAAAAAGGATCCCGAGGGATTTATCGATTATTTGGTTGGTACAACCCAAATGTTTCAGGCGACTCCGCAGGATCTTTTTAGCTTGTGCTGCATGGCTGTTGCGACCAGTGAACAGGAGAAAAAAAGAAGAAGCTGCAGGGGATCATGCCAATTGGGAGTCCTTTTCCACCGCAACCCCGCCCGCAGAACAGATGGACAAAACAACGAAGGCTCTAAAGAAGGCTTTGCAGCGCCCCGCAGACATCGTTAAGGTCCCTGAGTGCCGCCCACAGGCGGGAGAAGACTGTTGCGATTTTTGGGAACACTTCTGCTCCCTTTATGCAGCCTACGCTGGTGATGCCGCCTATAATGCCTGGCAATACTTCGCCCCAGTTTAATTCAATGATATTGCAGTGCTTCCCCGAGGACGTGTCCAAGGCTATTAGAACTGATATAGACTGACCAGATAGGAATAAGCAGGCCATGAAGAGGGCAGTTGAGCATTTTTGGAGTTACAGCAAGGATTCCAAGCCAACCAGAGTAAAGCATGAAATTGTGCAGCCTGTGCATCCGGTGGTCCCTACGATTTTAAGCAACATTCCACCGGTCTCCCAAGTTATTACCATAGTCGATCTGCAGCATGCGTTTTTTCTTTTTTGCAATTCCCCTTGCTCCCGAGTCATAGTACCTTTTTGCATCTACCTTTCAAGATCAGCAGTGCACTTAGACTAGGTTACCCCAAGGGTTCGTGCACTACCCCATCATTTTCTCGCAGATATTACATAGGCAGCTTAGACATTTACAGTTTACAATTTCTCGGGGGCTCCAGTACGTAGACGACCTCCTACTGGCAAGCCCGTCAGAAACCTCAAACCTACAGGACACCAATGCGCTTCTGAATGCTCTGCATTCGTGGGGTTACGTGATCCCTCCCCGAAAAGCAAAGAGAACCCAACGGCAAGTGAGATTTCTGGGAACCCTTTTGAGTGCAACCGAAAGGCAGCTCACCCCAGAAAGGGTGACCCCAGTCCTTGCGACGTCCCTGCCATCCACGCCGAAAGCCATGCGTGCTTTCCTTGGGCTGGTAAACGTTTGCAGACAGTGGATTCCCAATGTCGCTCTGCATGCAAAGCATTTAGCTCTCTGGCTTCACGTTCGCTTACGGGGCCCCTAGAGCTAACTCAGCAACGGGGAGAGGCTTTTGAGGAGTTGAAGAAATCCCTCTCGAGGGCACCTGCTCTCGGCCTCCCACTCTATGACCGTCCGTTCCAGCTTTCTGTGAATGTTTTAGATCATTGCGCCACTGCAGTTCTCACTCAGACTCATGGAGATACACGCAGGCCTATTGCCTATTATTCCCTAATGTTAGACCCCGTAGCGAAGCGATCACCCCGCTGTTCGCAGATGCTCCCGGCCATTTACTCCCTAGTTACGGCTGCTTCCAACATCACCCTCCCACAGCCAGTTACAGTCTATTCGTCCCACAGCATTGTAGCGCTGCTGACCACCCACCAAACCGAACATCTGACTCAGGCCAGACTAAGCCGTTATAAATTAGCATCACTTAGTAACCCACTGCTCACCTTTGCATACGGTGATACCAGGCTAAACAGGTAGAAAGGGAATGGGAGGCCAGTGAACAGCGCAGTAGTAAAGCAGGTAGTGCAGGAGTCCCCTGAGGTCATATCCCTCCTAAACAGATATACTGTTTTGGATACTGTTGGGGGAGATGGCTCATCAGGGGAAGGCAGCAGTCGAGTTCGCGTCACCAAGGGTGGCTCTGTGGCACAGGAGGGAAGGAAAAGGAGTGGGAGAGGCATAGTGATAGGGGAATAGATAGGCGTTTCTGCGGCGGCAAACGAGACTCCAGGAGGGTATGATTCCTCCCTGGTACAAGGGGCAAGGATATCTCTGAGCGGCTACAGGACATTCTGGAGTGGGAGGGTGCACAGCCAGTGGTCGTGGTGCACATAGGTACCACAGATACAGGAAAAAAAAACGGGATGAGGTCCTACAAGGTGAATTTAAGGAGTTAGGAGATAAACTAAAAAGTAGGACGACAAAGGTAATAATCTCTGGATTGTTGCCAGTGCCACGTGCTAGTCAGAGTAGAAATAGGAGGATATTTCAGATGAATACATGGCTTGAAAATTGGTGCAAAGGAGAGGGATTCAAATTTCTGGGGCGATGGAACCAGTTCTGGAGGAGGAGGGACCGGTACAACCAGGACGGTTTGCACCAGGGCTGGACTGGAACCAATGTCCTAGGGGGAGCATTTGCTACTGTTGTTCAGGAGGAGTTAAACTAATGTGGCAGGGGATAGGAACAAGAGTAGAGAGACAGGGGGCTGTAAACTGAGGTTAGAAGCAAAAACTAGTACGGTGAAAAGTAAAAGTGGCAGGCCTGCAAATCCAGGGCAAAAATCAAAATGGGCCACTTTTCAACATAATTGTTTAAGGGCTAAGAGTCTTGTAAACGCAAGCCTGAAGTATTTGTGTGTCAATGCAAGGAATATTCGCAGGCCATTCTAGACTGGGTATTGAGCAATGAGGAAGAGTTAGTTAGAGTTAGTGCGAGGCCCCTTCGGTAAGAGTGACCATAATATGGTGGAATTCTTCATTAAAATGGAGAATGACATAGTTAATTCAGTAACAAAGGTTCTGAACTTAAAGAAGGGTAACTTTGAAGGTATGAGTCGTGAATTAGCTAAGACAGACTGGCAAATGATACTTAAAGGGTTGACGGTGGATATGCAGTGGCAAGTATTTAAAGGTCGCATGGATGAACTACAACAATTGTTCACCGGGTTTGGCAAAAGCATAAACAAGGGAAGGTAGTACACCCGTGGCTGACAAGGGAAATTAGGGATAGTATCATTTCCAAAGAAGAAACATACAAATTAGCCAGAAAAAGCGGCACACCTGAGGACTGGGAGAAATTCAGAGTCCAGCACAGGAGGACAAAGAGCTTAATTAGGAAAGGGAAAAAAATTATGAGAGAAAGCTGGCAGGGAACATAAAAACTGAATGTAAAATCTTTTATAGATATGTGAAAAGAAAAGGATTGGTTAAGACAAATGTAGGTCCCTTACAGTCAGAACATGTGAATTGATCATGAGGAACAAGGACATGGCAGATCATTTGAATAACTACTTTGGTTCTGTCTTCACTAAGGAGAACATAAATAATCTTCCAGAAATAGTAGGGGACCGAGGGTCTAGTGAGTTGGAGGAACTGAGGGAAATATATGTTAGTAGGGAGGTGGTGTTAGGTAAATTGACGGGATTAAAGGCAGAAAAATCCCCAGGGCCAGATGGTCTGCATCCCAGAGTGCTTAAGGAAGTAGCCCAAGAAATAGTGAATGCATTAGTGATAATTTTTTTTTCAAAACTCTTTAGATTCTGGACTAGTTCCTGAGGATTGGAGGGTGGCTAATGTAACCGTGCTTTTTAAAAAAGGAGGGAGAGAGAAACCGGGGAATTATAGACCAGTTAGCCTAACATCGGTGGTCGGGAAAATGCTAGAGTCAGTTATCAAAGATGTGATAACAGCACATTTGGAAAGCGGTGAAATTATCGGACAAAGTCAGCATGGATTTGTTAAAGGAAAATCATGTCTGATGAAGCTCATAGAATTTTTTGAAGATGTAACTAGTAGAGTGGATGGGGAGAACCAGTGAATGAGGTATATTTGGATTTTCAAAAGGCTTTTGACAAGGCCCCACACAGGAGATTAGTGTGAACACGTAATGCACACGGTATTGAAGGTATGGTATTGATATGGATAAACAACTTGTTGGCAGATAGTAAGCAAAGAGTGTGAATAAACGGGGCCTTTTCAGAATGGCAGGCAGTAACTACTGCGGTACCGCAAGGCTCAGCGCCAGGACCCCAGTTGTTTACAATATATATTAATAACTTAGACGAGGGAATTAAATGCAGCATCTCCAAGTTTGCGGATGACACGAAGCTGGGCGGCAGTGTTAGCTGTGAGGAGGATGCTAAGAGGATGCAGGGTGACTTGGATACGTTAGGTGAGTGGGCAAATTCATGGTAGATGCAATTTAATGTGGATAAATGTGAGGTTATCCATTTTGGTGGCAAAAACAGGAAAACAGATTATTATCGGAATGGTGGCCGATTCGGAAAAGGGCAGGTGCAACGAGACCTGGGTTTCATTGTACACCAGTCATTGAAAGTGGGCATGCAGGTACAGCAGGCGGTGAAAAAGGCGAATGGTATGCTGTCATTCATAGCAAGAGGATTCCAGTACAGGAGCAGAGAGGTACTACTGCAGTTGTACAAGGGCTTGGTGAGACCACACCTGGAGTATTGAGTGCAGTTTCGGTCCCCTAATCTGAAGAAAGACATCCTTGCCATATAGGTACTACAAAGAAGGTTCACCATATTGATTCCTGGGATGGCAGGACTTTCAAATGATGAAAGACTGGATGAACTAGGCTTATACTTGCTGGAATTTAGAAAATTGAGGGGGCATCTGATTTAAACGTATAAAATTCGAAAGGGATTGGACAGGTTAGATGCAGGAAGATTGTTCCTGATGTTCGGGAAGTCCAGAACGAGGGGTCACAGTTTGAGGATAAAGGGGAAGCGTTTCAGGACCGAGATGAGGAAAAACTTCTTCACACAGAGAGTAGTGAATCTGTGGTATCCTCTGCCACAGGAAACAGTTGAGGCCAGTTCATTGTCTGTATTTAAGAGGGAGTTAGATATGACCCTTGTGGCTAAAGGGATCAGGGAGGATGGAGAGAAGGCAGGTTCAGGGTTCTGAGTTGGATAATCAGCCATGATCGTACTGAATGATGGTGCAGGCTCGAAGGGCCGAATGACCTACTCCTGCACCTATTTTCTATGTTTCTGTATCAACCCTGCTACATTTTTAGAGACGGCACTTGCTGAGTTGACTGAGCCTCCTCATGACTGTCTGCAACGGAACCTTTTCCTCACCTCCTCCGGGACCCCCATCCAGAATGCCATGTATGTAGGGAACCTCCTTCAGGCCATACACCTCCCCGAAAAAAATCGCCATTATTAAATATTCGGCTCATCGAAAAGACGAATCTGCAGTGATAAATGAAATAACTGGACCGATTTGGCTGCCAAGCAGACTGCGCAGGAGTTGACCGTTATAATCTTTACTGCAGAACAATTGACCTCCACCCTGACTAAAACACTCCGAGCGCCGGGCACTCCAGAAAGGGCTACAGTTCAAAAACTCCAGGGGGACGCCCCTGATTCAGAAAAACAACTTTGGAAGACGCACGGATGTGTGCATCGGTGTCCACGGGCCTCTGGCATACCGCGGTTGGCAAGTTTGTATTCCTAATGCATTGCTGCCTATGTTGCTCGATTGCTTGCATACGGACACCAACTTTGGCAAGGGGGGAATGAGTAATATTTTGCTCCGCACATGGGGGCACCCCATGCTGGAGGGAGCTGCTGCAGCAAAAATAGAAGCATGCTCGATTTGGCAAAAGACAAAGGCGGGAAAGGGAGTAAAGTGTGCCCCAGGAAAATCCCCCTTGCCAAGTGGCCCGTTTGAATGTATTCAGCTTGATTTTATCGAACTACCACGCCTGTACTGTTGTAAGCATTGCTCAGTAATTGTAGATGTGCTCAGTAGATGGATTGAAGCCTTTCCGACCACCAGTAATAAAGCTTCTACGGTGGTAAGGTTGGTGCTTACAGAGATTATACCGAGATTCGGATTGCCCAGACAAATAAGTTCGGACACTGGCCCTCACTTTTAGGAAATACAAATAAAGAACTGTGTGAGGTGCTGCGCATCGAACAGCATTTTCATTGCGCCTACCACCCGAAAGCTGCAGGAATAGTGGAACGGGCCAACGGCACCCTGATAAACAAGCTGTCTAAGTTCATGTCCGAAACCGGACTGAGTTGGCTGAAGGTCCTTCCGCTGCCTTTATACCATATGGGAATTACCCCACACTCCACTACAGGGGTATCTGCAGCTCAAAGTGTTTATGGGCGCCCTTGAAGGACCCAATGGGACGCTGACATGCAGCCTCCCATCCAAATTGATCTAAATGTCATGGGGGACGAATTCCAGAAGTACTTTCGTCAACTAACATCCTCTCTAAAGTTTCTCACTCCCAGGTACAGAATACCTTTAAGGAGACTGGAGGTCAGGGAACGGAGTGGCCGGAGTTGAAAATGGGAGACTCGGTACTGATCAGGGATTGGGAGCGCTCCAAGCTTGGACCCCGGGGAAAAGGACCATTCCAGATACTACTGCAAACCCCTACGGCCGTTAAAGTTCGAGGGCACAGCCACTGTATCCACCTAAGTGATTGCAAACGATGGGCTCCGCAGGTGGACTAAAGACTATTCCTGGGCTTCTCACTATCATAACTACCTCCGCGGTATTACGCTTGGAAGACAATTTATTTTATAAGACTCATATGCGTCTGCATGGTAACCATACTGCATGTTACCCTTCGGTAAAATCTGTAGAAGCATTGTTTGTTGCTAACCCATCAGGGTTACATTGGGTGGAACATGACTTAATAGTGGAGGATAGATCGGGACAGAATGTAATGGGATAAGAGGAAAGCTTAAAAGGGGGGCTATGGGAAAGTGCATCAAGAGAGTGGGTGTTGAGACTACTGGCGAGGGCACTGCGGATTACCCCTTCCGTTTTGCAGGGGAGGGAGAGGGATACGTCTTTCCTAGGGTTCCCAGGGAGATACCTTGCCTGCAGAAACATTATCCGGACTTCCGATGTAGGATAGACCGGGGAATATTCTCTTGCAAATGTATCCACGAGCAATGCGAGCGCCTCCTTAATATAATTCAGCATGTATGTGGATATTGCAATGAGACTCATGTGTCGGCAGGTGCAGGGACTTGTGGCATGATAAAATAGTGAGTTACAAAATTTCCTGTCACAGGGCCAAGACAGGATATGTGTTATTGTTCAACGCTACCTATACGACAGCTACCACCACTCTGCTTAACCTCCTTGCAGTAGGAACAATTGGACTACTTTCTGTTCCCTGCCCTCAGGATGCCCACGTTCGACAGCGACTGACAGCTCGAGCCGTGAGTAAGGAATTCTGTACTGACCGGAGGAAGCCTATTACTCTGGGTTCTTCTCTGGGCTATGGGGTTCTGAGGACTGTCTCTCTAGGGGTTTCGGCGGGGACCATAGCTGCAAAGACCCTCGACTTCCTGATTTGTGGGCTGATGATATTGGGAAACAGAACGGTGGAAGGTCTGGAGGCTGTTAACTGAGAACTGGTGGAGTTGCGACTCTACGCACAGCAGACCAGGATTAATTCCGGCCCAACAGGGAGGGATATGCGCCATAGTCGGAGACAAATTCATCACCCATGTTACTGACGAATCATACAACGTGACCCATGCCATTCAGTCTATGAAGAAACAATTGGATGACATCAGGCAAGGTTCGGGGAAGAGGGATGACTGGTTGGGGTGGTTGCAGGGAGGATCATGGGGGTCTTATTTACAGCATGGGCTAATTATCCTCATTGTTATAATTATAGCTTGCTGTGTGATAATGACCTGCCTAAATGTTGGATGCCGACTTTTCACGGAAAGACTGATGGCGCTCAGCACGACTCCCATTTGCTTGGTCATCATGGTATGATGAAAGGGGGGAATGATGGCGTGACGGGGTAGGTAAATATGGGTGTAGACTAATAACAATGATTAATTAATGATCAATAACTTTGTGGGCGCCTTAGCTTACTGTTTTGAACAGTCAGAAAGAAGCTTTATCCAACAACCGGTGACGTACTAGTCATTATTGTCTAAATATAGGCAAAGGCTCAAATATGGAGCTATCTGATCTTGCCGAAGCAGCTCAAGGTATAGCTAAATATGGGAAGTATAGTGTAGGGGCTAGAATGCTCCGGAGAAAAGGGGAAGGGTCCGAATGAGGAATTGATGGGCTAGCTTTGGCGTAAAATAATTACAATTAACCGACCAATCATTATTTTACATCTAATTGCATCTTAGCATGTGATTGAAATGATTCTAATACTGTCTAAACCTGTATTCGTAAGATTTCCTGCTACCTGACCCATGTTATAAATTGTGGAGAACTGTGTAATTCGGGGGCCGTGTCTGCACTGGCTCTTTTGCGAGACCAGTCTGTAACTTCCCCCATAACAGGCTATGAGTAAAGAATAAAGGTTTGAGAAAGAATTACGTGTGTTAGTGTTTTTGTGGTACTTTGTCTTTGCATCGGTTGGTCCAGTACGACACGGCCTGTTTTATCCCCACCCTTGTGGGTAAATGGAAACAATGTGATGAACAGAATAACAAAACAGTCATGTGAGAATCTGCATTCGATCGAAATACAAAAGAACACGCACAAAATCAGATCCTGATGAAGGGTCTCGCCACGAAACGTCGACTGTTTACTCTTTTCATCACACAAAATGTTGGAGCAACTCAGCAGACCGGGCAGCATTTTGCGGAAAATAATAAACTGTCGACGTTTCAGGCCGAAACCCTTCATCAGAGTCCTGTTAACACTTTACTCTTTTCCATTTGGTGTGTGTTGCTTTAGAGTTACAAAACAGCTGGTTACAGCTGATCCCGACGGCATCACTGACCTCACCATCCCTGAAAAACCTTCCTCGCGCCTCACGTCCCTCTCTGTGTCACAAAGGGGGCGCTGGGATCGGACCCAAATGCAAGACACAGACACTGAAGTACAATGAACTGGACTGGACTAGAATTAAGGACGGGACTGAACACAGATAGAGGTGGGACAAGAACACAGGCTTGGGCTGAGACATTGGTTAGGAAAGAGGGACCTCTACGAGGAAATAGGAACTTGGAACCTGGACAAGGACTCCGAGCCAGAGACTGGGCAGGGATCCGGTATCAGGATCTTGAACCGGTGTCGGACTCTGGTCTCGTCGAGGGCAGGATGCGGGACTCCGGGGCAGGACGTGGGACCAGAACTGGATGAGGACACGAATCTCAAACATGGACTTGGGAGACTGGAGCACAGACCCTTGGTCTTGGCAGAAAGGAACGCGGGAGACAGGATCGCGGAACACAGAAACAAGGTCTTGGGAGACAGGAGCGAGGAACACAGAGCTTTGGTCTTGGGAGACAGGAATGAGGAACACAGAGCCTTGGTCTTGGGAGACAGAAACGCGGAAGACAGAGCCTTGATCTTGGGAGACAGGAACGCGGAAGACAGAGCCTTGGTCTTGGGAGACAAGAACACGGATCGCAGAACACAGGAACGCGGAAACAGGAACGCTGACCCCAGAGCCTTGGTCTTGGAAGACAGGAACGCGGAGCACAGACTTGATCTTGGGAGACAGGAACGCGGAACATAGAGCCTTGGTCTTGGGAGACAGGAATGAGGAATACAGCACCTTCGCCTTGGTAGACAGGAACGCCGAACACAGAGCATTGGTCTTGGGAGACAGGAACGCGGAACACAGAGCCTTGGTCATGGAACACAGGAACGCAGAACACAGAGCCTTGGACTCGGGAGACAGGAACGCGGAACAGACAGCCTAGGTCTTGAGAGACAGGAACATGGAACACAGAGCCGGGACCCTCCTTGGGAACAGGACGTCGGGCCGGGACTCATACACAGAATGCCGAACACGACGAGACGGTTCCCAACACTAGGTAGCGGCAAACGGCCGGACCTAGATAAGGAAAGTGTGGTTACAGAGACAGTTCCTTCTCAAGGTAGCCGCAAACAGCAGGGCCTACCTGACGAAGGCGAGGACACAAAGAGACAGTTCCAAAAAACGAAAGACAGTTCCTTATCTGGACACAGCCAGGCTCCTGTCCAGCTCCGGCGATGAATTTGACGGCGAGAATAGGTGAGGACGCAGGAGACGCTTCAGGCGAAGGGTAGCATGCGAGGCTTTAGGCGAAAGGTTGCAGGCGAGGCTTCAGGCAAGGGTTACAGAAGGAAGGGCAAGGGAAGGGAACAGTCCAGCAACCCAAGCTGAACTGAGGAACTATTCATATGGGTGCCCAAAATGAAAATCGTGTGCCTCAATAGAGGTACCCCAACAGAACAAGGGAAAACATGGAATGAGTATCGATGGACCGAACCGTCAACTGGAAAGCTGACTTCACGGACCAGACCATGACACTGTTAAATTGAAGTGTGAGGCGAACCTGTTACCACTGCTTCCCGGTTCTGAGAAACCTGCCTGATCTGGGAGTATATTTACGTCTGCAGCAACCACTCCTGCTCCCGTGAAAACACGTCCTTTCCTTCACATTTTTTGTTCTCCTTCTCTACCTGTATTTTTTTTTCTTTCTGCCAACTTGAATATCTTCCTGTAAGAGAATATTTTCTGTTTCACAATTGGAGACAAAGTACCGTTGCGTTCACTTGTAGTTCTATGAGAGATAGAGAGATTGGGAAAGTGAGCGCGCGCAGCAGACAGCGCGAGGGAGAGAGCGAATGAGACATCGCGAGTAAAGGGCGCGCAGGAGTGCACGTGAGGGAGGGGGTGCCATGGAGATGCCGCTAGAGTGAGCGTGATCTACAGGGCGTGAGGGAGAGCGTGATGGCGATGGTGAGCGCGAGGGAGAGCGACAGAAGGAGACATCGCGAGAAGGAGAGAGGGCTCGAGGGAGTTGGCGTGATGGAGAGGGCGCGAAGGAGAGCACGTGAGGGGGACAGCGCGACGGATTGGACACGAGAAAGATGACGCAAGAGTGAGTGCGAGGGAGTAGGCCTGTGGGAGAGGCAGAGAAAACAATGAGAGAGAGAGCGAGATAGTGAAGAGAATAAGACATCGTGAGGAAGAGGGAGATAGAAAGACAGAGAGGGAGAGAGAGACAGAGACAGAGACAGCGACAGAGAGAGAGGGAGCGGGATAGAGAGAGAGGGAGTGGGAGAGACAGGGGGGAGAGAGAGAGGGAGAGAGAGACAGAGACAGAGAGAGCGACAGAGAGAGAGGGAGAGGGATAGAGGGAGAGGGAGTGGGAGAGACAGGGGGAGAGAGAGAGGGAGAGAGAGATAGAGACAGAGACAGCGACAGAGAGAGGGGGAGAGGGATAGAGGGAGAGGGAGTGGGAGAGACGGGGGGAGAGAGAGAGGGAGAGAGAGACAGAGACAGAGACAACGGCAGAGAGCGAGGGAGAGGGATAGAGGGAGAGGGAGTGGAAGAGACAGGGGGGAGAGAGAGGGGGAGAGAGACAGAGACAGAAAGAGCGACAGAGAGAGAGGGAGAGGGATAGAGGGAGAGGGAGTGGGAGAGACAGAGCGGGAGAGAGAGATAGATAGAAAACTGGTTCTGTGAAATTGCGGAATCTGTTGTTTACTTCAGTCACAGAGATCGGCTTGTTTAGTGGAAGATAAGTATTGTTTTCAATTATGTACAGCTACTACTATAGACATCAGTTTTTTGTTCTATATTACAATAGTACGAGTTCTAACAAATTGTGTGGTTTCAACACGTGTGCCGTCGCCATTGTTTGCGAATGTATAGTACATTCCCTGAGCTGAATTAAAGAAGAAGGCAATGAATGAATTTCCAAACAATATTCATTACGAACAGGCTATTAAAAAGCATATAAATACACGGGGATGGAAAGATATGAAGCACGTGAAGCAAACACTTCAGCGGGGGCACAGACAGGGGTATGTGTGGAAATGTGTGAGATTGCAGGAGGGTGAGTTAACCCAATCATGCCATGGCCAAGGATGTCTCTGAGAAGACAGGGGCCATTCTGAAAGGGCAGGATGAATAGCCAGAGGTCATGATCCTTATTAGAACTAACAGCAGAGAGACAAGGTCCTGTAAAGAGAATTTAAGGAGTCGGGCAGAAAGTTAGGAAACGGGAACTCTCGGGTGGTGATTTCAGGATTATTTCAGGTGCCACATGCTTGCGAGGTAAGATATGTTAAGTAGGCATACTTAAATCTGTGGCTAACAATTTGGTACAGTAGTGGGGACATCAGGAACACAGATCATTGGTCTCTCTTCCAGTATAAGTGGGACTGGTGTAACAGGGATTGGTTACAGTGAAGGGGAAGTAATATTCTCTCAGGAAAGCTTGCTGGAGCCACCCTGACGGCTTTTATCAGGTGGCATGTGGAGGGGGTGTTGGGATCCAGAGCTACAGGTCAGTAAAGGCATTGAGCGGATGGGACATTATTTGTTTGGTCTGTTCAAGAAGGTTTCCAGAAACAGTATGCAGATGGTCCCCCAGGGAGGGAGACATACTTGGTATGGTATTGGGAAATGAACCTAGAAAAATGATTGGAATTTAATTCGGAAAGCTTTATGAATCTTAATTCTGGAGGGTTTCAGATGGTTGTTGATAAGAATGCGTTTGGACCTGCAGGTCGATGATTGTAAACTTGTGGAAGAACTGGGCAGGTGTCATAGAGAGTTGTCTGGGAGCTGATGTTAGTGGTTATTACTGGATGCAGCTGATGTTAGCTGATGTCTGACATCCGAGAGTCACGTACAGCCCTGCCGGTCAGAATTTAGCAGTTCCCTGTCCCTGTGAGGAGGGTAGAGAACGACAAAGATGGTCAGGAAATTAGGGTGATGAGAAATATTGCATTTGTTTAAAAATGTGAGGGAGCCATATGTAAGGACAAGGAGGATGAAATTAGACAGGGTCTTGGAGGAACATATAGGAATCAAGAAACATGTCACATAATGTCTCAGGAAGGTGAAGAGTTACCAGGAAATGTCCTCATTCAGGACGATCAATGAGAATCCCAAGGCATCTTATCTTATGCATACAAAGAAAACAACAGTATATTGGGGAGAGGACAGGACCATCCGAAGACAAAGGTGGGAGTTTTTGCCCGGAGCCATAGTTAGCATGCAAGGTAGAAAATGAATACTGGTGATCACTACGGAAAAGTACAAGGAGGAAAGCGTGATGAGAAAGGCAGTACGGTGATATTCTGTGCCGTGTTGATACTAAAGAGGAGGTGCTGTTGGGTCTCTCGAACTATTTTGATGGGTAGGTCCTTTGGGGGAATTTAGTATATTGGGAGACACAGACCACATGCAGTTAATTATAATGTTTAAACTGCCGGCACCGTACTGTAAGAACAGAGATCATAACAACATCTGGCCCGCGCTGTAAGAAAGGGAATGGTCTATCTCTGGTATAAACATGCCCTGCATATGTGACTGCAAAAGAAAAGTCAACATTTGACTACAGGGACAGTGAACTTTACAATATCTAGACCTTCACTGCCGGGACACAGAACAATAAAACTCACAGCACTGTACAGCACCATTAAGCACGAGAACAACTACAGTACTTCAAGGACAGAGAACAGAACAACCACGATAATGGACTTCAATTCATGGACGGTATCTATCCCCCAATCCCACTGGACATCCCTCAGAATGCAGCAGAGAGGTGACAAAGGGGAACTTTGACTGATGTGTGTTTCAATTTCCAAAGATTTTTGAAATGCCAGCAGCAGAAAGAGGAACAGAAATGTAGGCAGGTTCCGGAAACTAGTAAAAACAACAGAGTAGTGTCTGACTGTAATTTCCCCAACACTGTCTGAGATTGTCTTAGTGTAGAGGCTCCGATGAGCGGAATTTGTTGGCATCGTGGAAATATTTCCCAGCATTTACATCGTATGCTATGTCAGTTTGTGCAGATTTAGCACGTGATCTGAAACTTTGGCAATGTTCTCTAGATCTATAGTGGAGAAGAGCCTGACTGGTCTGGTTTAGAAACACCAATGCCCTTGAATGCAATAACAATTGAAAAGTTGTGGATGCACCCAATCTATCACAGGTAAAGCCGTCCTCACCTCTGAACACATCTATAAAGAGGGCTATCACAGGAAAGCAGCATCCATCACCAAGGACTCCGTCATCCAGGCGATGCTCGCTTCCCAATGCTGCCACCAGGAAGCAGGATGAGAGGTAACTGGATGGAGGGATACAAAATGATAGGAGACATTAAATGAGGGGACATCCGGGGAATGTTACCCAAAGTCGGAGATGCTAAAACAAGGAGGCAAAATTCTAAGGTGATTGGAGGAAAGTGTAGGAGAGCTGGAATGTCTGACGTTAACTTTTAAACACAGAAAATGTGCGGAGTTTACTGCTCGGGATGGTGGTGAAGGCAGATGCTTTTGGGGCTGTTAAGAGACCTTGCACTCGGGACAAGTTACGGCCCACCATGCTATGGGGAACACATAGTTAGAAATTAACGAGGGTTACCCATAGTTCGCTATTTCTCTAAGCTCAGTGTAGCTTTCTAGGAGTCCCTTAAAATGCAGAAAGTAGCAAATACAACGTAGATTGCAATAGCAGAGAGTTTGCCAATTAGATTTCCTTCCTCACCTGCTATAAGTGTGCTGCCGGATGATTAGAAGGCTACTGCAATGGTGTCTTGCGACAAAACAGCCAAAATCGTGGTACTGAAGGAATTACTGTGTGAATTCTGAAAGAGACACGAATCATCACAAAAAAAAGGCGTACAGTTCGATTGTAGGTTTCAGAAGTGGTTTTGCCATTGAATATAGAAAGCACAGTTCAATTAGATATATTCTCTCTAGAGGTAAGTGTCTTGCATGAAGACATGGTTGGGTGTAAATCTATCCTGACGGACAGTCTTGTTCCGAAACTTCGACTGTTTTACCTTTTCCAGATGTGCTGTCTGGTCTGCTGACTTCCTCCAGCCTTTTGCATGTGTTATCCTAGCCTTCCAGCATCTTCAGATCCTCTCACGACATGTGTGTGGGTGTAGTTCTCCGTTTGTGCATGATACAAAGATTGGTGGCATTATAGACTGTTTAGAAAGGATGCAGCAGGATATTTTTCCTTTGTCGATATGGGCAAACAATCACCGTATCGGGTTTAGTCTGGACAAGTATGTGTTATTTCATATTTTGAGATCAAATGGTATGACACCTTACGCTGCTAATGATACGACCTTTAACAATTTGACATACAGAGGAATCTTCCGATACAATTCTGTATCTTCCCGGCAGTGCCTACCATGGTTGATGCAGTGGTTAAGAAAGCATGTGCCATGGCAGGCACTGGAGCAGGGATGATGAGGAGGACTCCTGATACCAGTTTATATGTCTAAGAGAATCACAGATAGGGCAGCGAGCAGCAGACATTTAACAAGGGCTAAAAGGTGAAACCTGTCTTCATTGCAAACGTCTCACCTGCCCTCACTCAAGCACTTCAGTCAAGACAATACCATGTGAAATATTTGCACTATTTCCAGCTTAATTACATCCTTCCTATGGTGTGGCGAGCAGAAACTACATAACGTCATCCAAGTGCGACCTAACTAATAATTCGAACAATTGTAACACGATACTACAACACCTCCAAAGCCAGTATGATGACAGTAACGGTGCGGCACACTTCCTCTAGCATCTAGTCTGCAAGGCACAGTAAAGTGGGTCGTCCATTTAGAACAGAGGAGAAGAGAAATTTCTTAAATCTGCGGGTGGTGGAGCTGTGGTACAAACCGTTGCTTCTGCGGTGGCTCAGATTGGGTGGGCGTGTTGAACTCGTGATAATATTTGGACACGCAGCCAAATTGCACTTTGAAATATTAACTGGCGACAGCTGTCGCCCAAAGCACTAACAGCAGTGGAAAGACAAGACAGCGACAAAACTGTCCCCTCCAAGGAAGTCTCATCGCACATTTTACACATATTGAACTCACTTCATCTTTGACAAACCTGATACTGACAATGTTATAATTGATCGGTAAATGCACATTCCGCTGGTGTTCCAGAAAAAAAAAATAAAGCATATAATGATAAAATGTTTTCTGTTTCGCAAGTCAAACGTTGCGAAACAGAACTGCACGGACTGTCTCCACTGAATATATTTCGAAGGAACATAAAATCAATGCACTTATAATTAACATTGAAGAGCTAAATATATCGACAATGACACAATGAGTAAAAATGGTTAACACTTCGTGTTTGTTCAATGAATTCCTTCTAATTGCACCAATGGTAGCACGAACTGATTTAATCGTGGTTCCGAGTGGTATAAAAGAACTCTTCTAATCAACAAATGCAGGCAATTGGGATAATGTGTGCAACTGTTCGCCGTTTCGGGTAGAAAATGGGATATTCCGCAATTTACAACATCGTCAGAATTTACTGCCCGGTGCTTGCAGCACTCGGTGTTCCAGGTAATCTGATGTCTTTGTACTTCGCTCGGGGCATCGTAGATAAACTGTACTTGACAACCAAAGGAAATATGCGGTCCAGTGCATGTTTTTGTGTAATTAGACAAAGAAAATAATCTTGCGCTGCTAATATATATTCTAATTGTAATTCGTGTAAGTTTACTGGTTTAATTTTACATGTGTATATGATTGAGGTGTTTGATATATTTATGTATATATTACTATGATTTTAACACAAGCATACATTACCAGGTTGTAATATTGTTGACCTAATTGCGTGCCAAAAATATTTAAACACGCTTTAAAAAGACGCAGACATGAAAATACCATACAAACAATGTTCGTGGAACTCAGCAGGTCAGGCAGCATCTTTGAAAAGGACCCTACACGAGGACTTCATTAGAGCAGGTTGTAAAGATACTACTTCCCGTAACATCCTGATTGCAAGTGCTCACCATGCCCGCTCACCGCTGGGTCAGCTCTGAACCGTTCGATCTGTCTCTGGCCGCCAGCAGACCCAGCATACTTCAACTCATAATACATTCAATGTTTACTTTTTGGACCAGGAAACCTGACGCGTTGCAGTTAGTGTTTAAGTCCCAAGTATTATCCTCTGTTCAAATCTCTCTCCACGTTAACCAGATTCTTGCTCTGCTGTCAGTAGAGACTGACGGAATTAACAATAGATTGTCTCTATACCGTCCACGTGCTTTAAGTTTTAGTTGAGAATTAATACATAAGCACTGCAGTGCTATTCAGTGTAAGAAATAAATGGTGGTACCATTTCACGCCGTTTGACAATTGTACTTAAATTACATAAAATTTGGACAACCTTCCGATGCACCTCGGTCCTGAATATTTCAGACGATTTACTTTGGTATCTGCCATTTGATGACACTTTCTCATGAGTCTTCCCCGATAGCAGTGAAAATGCAGTCATACAAAGGAAATATGATTTTGAGGGAGTAGATTGCCTGTGCATTATCTACCTGTTTCTCCCAGCAAGGATAGGTTTGTCATCAAACCGGCGGTTGCTGCCGTTTCTCCGTTCCGTCTGATGTTTAACAGCTGGATGGGAAATTGGTGAGATCTGATTTGTACATCGTAACGAGAGGAGTTTGATCTGGTCAACCGCATTCCCTCTCAGTTAGTGTAAATGGACTGTTATCCTGACACCAGATAACGGCCCATAGTGAACATAGAAACACAGAAAACTTGCAGAACAATACAGGACCTTCGGCCCACAAAGTTGTGTCGAACATGTCCCTACCTTAGAAATTACTAGGCATACCCATAACCCTCTATTTTTCTGAGCTCCATATACCTATCCAAAAGTCTCTCAAAATACCCCATCGTATCCGCCTCCACCACCGTTGACGGCAGCCCATTCTACGCATTCACCGCTTACTGAGTTAAAAACTTACCCCTGATATCTCCTCTGTACTTACTCCCCAGCACCTTAACCTGTGTCCGTTTGTGGCAACCATTTCAGTCCTGGGAGAAAGCCACTGACTACCCATACGATCAATGCCTCTCATCATCTTATACACCTCTATCAGGTCACCTTTCATTTTCTGTCGTTCCAAGGAGAACAGGCCGAGTTCACTCTACCTATTCTCATACAGCATGCTCCTCAATCCAGGCAAAGTCCTTGTAAATCTCCTCTGCTCCCTTTCTATGGTTTTCACATCCTTCCTGCAGTGAGGTGACCAGAACTGAGCACAGTACCCCAGGTGGGGTCTGATCAGGGTCCTATATAGCTGTAGCATTACCTCCCCAGTTCCTAAATTCAGTTCCACGATTGATGAAGGCCAAAATATCGTACGCTTTCTTAACCACAGAGTCAACCTGCGCAGCTGCTTTGAGCGTCCTATGGTCTCGGACTCAAAGATCCCTCTGATCCTCCACACTGCCAAGACTCTTACCATTAATACTATACTCTGCCATCAAATTTGACCTACCAAAATGAACCACTGCACACTTATCTCGACCTCCATCACCCAGTTCTCAGCCCAGTTTTGCATCCTATCAATGTCGCACTGTAACCTCTGACAGCCCTCCACACTATCCACAACACCTCCAACATTTGTGTCACCAGCAAACTTACTAACCCATCCCCCCACCTCCTGATCCAGGACATTTATAAAAATCGCGAAGAGTAACTGTCCCAGAACAGATCCCTGAGGCACACCACTGGTGACCGACCTCCATGCAGAATATGACCCGTCTACAATCACTCTTTGCCTTCTGTTGGCAAGCCAGTTCTGCATCCACAAAGCAATGTCCCCTTGGATCCCATGCCTCCTTACTTTCTCAATAAGCCTTGCATGGGTTACCTTATCAACTGCCTTGCTGAAATCCATATACACTACATCTACTGCTCTTCCTTCATTAATCCGATCGATTACAACTCAGACTAGAGAAGTACAGTCACACTAATCATTCTGCGATAACTGATAATGATTTATCTTCAATAATTTATTTCAGTTAATTTAACAGCGATTGTGATCCTGTCCCGCGGCAAATGCGGTCTGTCCAAATGCATCACTCTCTACCTGCTGGCCATGGCGGTAGCCGATCTGATTTACGTCATCATTGTTATTATATTACTGAGGATAAATTACATCTATGCGTATGCTAATTTCTTGCTCCGAACTCCCGCGTGTTCTGTGCTACTTGTCCTGAGTCTCGCAACCTGGGACTCTTCGGTTTGGTTGACGGTGGCTTTCACTTTCGATCGATGCGTTGCCATCTGCTGTCAAAAGCTGCAGATCCGATATTGCACCGAGAGAACAGCGGCTGTGGTGGTAGTCACAGTGAGTGCAGCGTGTTGTGCTCAGGCCATTCCATTTTACTTTACAGTGGATCGATGGCGTTGCGTCACCGTAGCTGAATACTTCACGTCACCCCTGTGGAAAGCCTATCAGGTATTTCACGGCATCACAATACCGTTACTACCAATCTGTTTAATTTTACTATTTAATGTTTTAACCATCAAACGGATTATAGTGACAAATAGAGTTCGCCAGGTACTTCAGAAAAGCAGCAAAAACCGTAATGATCCAGAGGTGACAAAGCGGAGAAAGTCAATGATTCTGTTGTTCGCTCTATCAACCAATTTTATATTACTTTGGATGCCAACTGTCGTACATTCTATGAACTGGCAAGTCGAAAACTATACGTACTCAGACAGATATTTTAGCAAACCAACCTACATCCTGCAAGTATCTGCCTTTATGTTCGCTTCGCTCAGTACCTGCACCAACACGTGTATCTACGGGCTAACACAGAGAAAATTCAGGAAAGAGCTGCAAAATGGAGCGAGGTACCTCTTTGTAGCAATGGGCGGGATTTGCAAATAAAATGCAAAAACATCATTCCTTCTTCAAATTTCACAACTATTATTTGAAGAGTATTGGATTTGAGCTGCAAGCGACCGCAATTTCGGGTCTGAATATACAACCGATCAGTGGATATGGTTATTATTGTCTTCACGGATGGATTCTTGACTGGGATATCATGAATTCCCGACAACTATGGCTGATTGCAAGCATTTGAACAGGAATTAATCTGATTCGTTCAGCAATTGCAATGTTGACAAAATCTCTGCATGTTATTGAATACATACGCAATACCTAAAAATAAATCCTTATGTAATCCAAACATTGACATTTTTGTTTATACGATTTTTGTTTCGTTTTATTATCACTGAATGTCAGCATCTGACGATAAAGTAAATATAATAATTGTAGAAAGAATTACATCAACATGTCCCTTATCATAATATATCTGTACCAGAATGGTCGAGAATAGATAAGTAGTGGGCGTTCCTTTGCACTTACCAGTCATGAATGTGAGGTGATTACCTGGGGAATTGGTCATTGCTCAGGCATTGTTACGACTTTGAAATAGATTAATCGACATCCTCTAGTCTTGCTATGTTTTGTTAATAAACGCTAGAAAAATTTTCTTCTGAACGGATCCATAAGACCATAAAACCGCAAGATGAAGGAGCAGAACATGGCTATCTTGTCCATCGAGGTTACTACGCCCTTTCATCATGTCTGCTCGGGTTATCTTGCTGCCAAAATCTACTAACTTCTCATCGTATCATTCCTGCCCTTACCAATGAAGAATCCATCAACCTCTGCTTTAAACATACATGTGGACACCCTTTCAGCAAAGCATTCCACAGATTCGCCACTCTTTTACTAAAGATATTCCTCCTCAGTTCCATTCTGAAAGGAAACACCTCTATTCTGAAGCCTTCTTCTCTGATTATAAACTTTACCACCATAGGAAACATTCGCTCCACATTCACTCTATCAAGGATTTTCACCATTCGATAGGTTTCAATCAGGTCACCCCTCATTCTCTGAATTCCAGTGAATAGAGCCCCTGAACTATCAAATGTTTGTTTATTCCCCTCAACCACTGAGCTTCGACTACCTGGCCTATAGTTGTCCGTCAGAGAAAGCAGGATCTCCCAGTGGTCACACATTTTAATTCCACATCCCATTCCCATTCTGACATGTCTATCCACGGCCTCCTCTACTGTAAAGATGAAGCCACACTCAGGTTGGAGGAACAACACCTTATATTCCGTCTGGGTAGCCTCCAACCTGATGACATGAACATCGACTTCTCTAACTTCCGCTAAGGCCCCACCTCCCCCTCGTACCCCATCTGTTACTCATTTTTATGCACACATTCTTTCTCTCACTCTCATTTTTCTCCCTCTGTCTCTCTGAATATACCTCTTGCCCATTCTCTGGGTCACCCCCGCCCCACCCCCCCCGTCTTTCTTCCCGGACCTCCTGTCCCATGTTCCTCTCGTATCCCCTTTTACCTATCACCTGTCCAGCTCTCGGCTCTGTCCCTCCCCCTCCTGTCTTCTCCTATCATTTTGGATCTCCCCCTCCCCCTCCAACTTTCAAATCCCTTACTCACTCTTCCTTCAGTTAGTCCTGACGAAGGGTCTCGGCCTGAAACGTCGACTGCACCTCTTCCTACAGATGCTACTTGGCCTGCTGCGTTCACCAGCAACTTTGATGTATGTTGCTTGAATTTCCAGCATCTGCAGAATTCCTGTTGTTTGTTGGCCTATAGTTTCCTTTCTTTTTTTTCTGCACATCTTTCTTCGTGAAACTGGAATGACATGTGTAATTTTCCAGTCTCCCGGAATCATTGCAGAATCTAGTTACCCTTTATAGAGAATTACTTATGCCTCCGCTATCTCTTCATCCACACCTTTCAGAGCCCTGGGTTGTACAGTATGTGATCCAGGTGAGTGATCTACCTCTGTAACTCTCTTTTGTTTTATGCACCAAGGAAGACAGCATAAACTGAGCAGCTGCCGTGACTGGCTGGAATACTACTTGCATTTCGCACCAGAAACCAATGCGAAATGGCGACCTGTTAATATGATGTCCGGGTACAGTGGATGTTACCGGATCACTCAGAGGTTTATTTGTTAACTGAAATCGACGCTTACTAGACACCCCTTCCTCCTCCAAAACGGATACTTTCTGGGTTTCCTTTTCGATTCGTTCACTCCTTGCGTAAAACATTAGCCGCAGGACAGTCCCCCATTCTGCTCTTATTGGCTGTTAATGAAAAGACCATTGATCAACAGGATTTATTGTCTAAGTAAATATGCAGGGAACGACTTGACGGTCATGGACCAAGGGAAGTGTGCTGTTGATTCCAACCTCTCTCCGGATTCTACTTCAAAGAATGCGTTTACTCTTCCGTTATCATTGGCGGTGCACTCATTCACTTCTCCTCAATTTCACGGCCATATGCACTAAACACACCCTTCCTCATCCTTAACAGAGATAAATTTCCTCTTGTTTTTACCACCTCACCAACAGTCCATGAGCATCCATATCTAGCACGTCATTCTCCATAAGTTCCGTCGTCTTCAACAGGATCCAACTGCAATTGCATCTTCACTGTCTCCTCCGCAGACCGCTCTCCGCTTTCTGCAGGGAACGCTCGTGATTCCTTTGTTAATTCGTCCATGCCCACCGATTTCTCTCCTGGCAAAAATCCCTGAAAGTGGTCGAAGTACTACACCTTCCCATTCACGTTCTCTCTCAGGCCCACAAGCAGTTATTCCAGGTGAGAAAACACTTCATCCGAGAATCTGCCGGGGTCATCCGTTGTTTTAGATAGTCCCGGTGCGGCCATATCTACATCGGTGAGACGCGACATAGTTTGGAGAACCGCTCCTTCGCTCCATCTGTAATAAACAGGATTTTGCACTGGTCACCACCAGACACTGGTAGCCAACCAAAAAATGATATTGTTATTCCTACTCGCTGCCTCCTACCGATCAACCAATGCTCGAGCCTTGCCACCCTCCAGTCAAAGGCTTTCTGAAATCTAAGTATACAACATCCATTGTATTCCCATTATCTATCCTACCTGTAATGTTCTCCAATAATTTCAACAGGTTCGTCAGACAAGATGTTCTCGTAAGGAAACTGTGCTTGTTCTATCCTATCTTGTCCAGTGTCCGCAAGTACACCAGAACCTCATCCTGAACGATTGACTCTTGCCAACCACTGAGTTCAGACTAACTTATCTATAACTTTCATTATGCTGAATCGCCCGTTTCTTAAAGAGTGGAGTGACATTTGCAATTTTCCGGAACCAAGTCATAGTCCACTAATTCTTGAAAGATAATTTCTAATGTCTCCACAATCTCTAGCATGTAGTTCATCTGGTGGGGCTGACTTAAGTACCTTTAGGTCTTGAACTTTTTGAGCAGCTTCTCGTTTGTAATACTAGCTGCACTCACTTCTCTTCCCTCAATTCTTCCAAAGTGCGGACTGATGTAAAATACTTATGTAGTTCATCAGCCATCTCCTTTTTTTGTTTCTATGATGTCACTTTCCAGCGGTCCGTTATCCACTCTCGTCTTCCGTTCATTTCTCGCCGTGGCCTTTTCTACCAACTTTGATATTGCTAGCTAGCTTGCATTATATTTCATCTTTACCCTCCTAATCAGTATTTTAGAAGCACTCCGTAATATTCTACAAGCTTTCAAATCCTCCATCTTCCGTTTGTTTTGTTGTATGCCATCTCTTTTACTTTTAATTTCGCTTTGAATTCCCTTGTCTCTCCGGTTGTACTATTTTGCTATCTGAATATTTCTTCGTCTTTGGGCCTTATTTATCCTGCATCTTCCTCATTTTTCCGAGAAACCCATTCCATTTCTGCACAAATATCACCCCTGCCAGCATATCCTTCCAATTTACTTTTGACAATTCCTATCTGTATTTTTTTCTACAGCACTGCAACGCTGCAACGTCAGACGTTAGTTTCAATCTGTTACATTTCATGTTCACCTCAATCATAACGTGATCACTGCCTCCTCAGGGTTCCTTTATCTGTTCTCCCCAATAGCCTCCGATCCATTGTGTAATTTACAATTTGGTATCGCTGATACCCTAATTATCTCATTGCAAACTAATGTACAACTATCTTATAGGAATTCAATAAGTTCAGTCTCCTAGATGCATTACCAACCTGATTTTCTTCATCTACCTGCCTGTTAAAATCTCCACTGACGATCATGACACTGTCCTTTTGATACTCTTTTAATATTTCCCTTAGTAATATGCAGTCCACACCCCAGCTACTGTTTGCAGGTCTGTATATAACTCCTATAAGGGTTTATTTTTTACCTTAGTAACTCAACCCGCAATGATTCAATATTTTCCAATCCTATATCATATCCTTCGAACTATTTGATATCATTCCTTACCAGCAGAGCAACTCCGCCCCTCTGGCTACCTTCCTATCGCTCCAATACAATATTTAAGCGTGGAGTTACAGCTTCCTGTATTCCAGTATTGAGGGAAATGTGCTGGACGAGCACATAGCTTCGTAAGCCTGATTACCTCGGGAGCCGTTAAATACCCGTCTGGAGGCCCGGGCGCTGGACGGAAAACTGCTGGCTCAGGTTACCCACTGTACGCCCTCCTGACCTTGACTCTGCCCGGAAGCCATCGAGAGAACGTACGATTTAATCTATCCATTCTCCACAAGGCCATGTAGTCCTAGAATATCCCTGGTTGAACCACCACAACCTCTACCTCGACTGGTCTACCGGGAGAATAGCCCGTTTAGCCAAACCACCTGTCTGCGGTCGGCTCCATCCCCTAGGGAGGCTATCGGGACCCCGCCCGTATTGGAACCTCTCGACTTGTCCGGAGTCCCCGCAGAATACCATGACCTGGGACAGGTATTCAGCAAACAACGGGTTCTCTCACTGCCTCCGTACCGCCCGTATGATTGCGCTATCGACCGTCTCCCCGGGGCCTCGTTACCCACCAGTCGTCTTTGTAATTTATCCGGACCGCAGAGAGTGGCCATGGAGAAATACAGTGGCTAGTGAGACTCTTCCGCGGGCATTATTCGACCTTCATCCTCCCCGGTGGTCGCCGGGTTCTTCTTTGTAAATAAGAAGGTTGGGTCTTTTCGTCCCTGTACTGATTACCGAGGTCTAAAAAACATAACGGTTAAAATAAGTACCCACGACCCCTCAATGTCTCGGCATTTCCACCACTTCACGGAGACACCATCCTCTCGAAGATGGACATATGGAGCGCCTACTACCTGGTCAGTATGAGAGAGGGAGACGAGTGGAAGACGGCCTTCAATACACGTTTGGGCCACCTCGAATACTTGGTCATGACGTTTGGCCACACCAATGCACCCGCCGTTTTTCAAGCCCCAATCTATGATGTAATGAGGGGTCTTCATTAATCGTTTCGTGTTCGTCTACCTAGATGATATCATAATATATTCTAGCAGCCCCCAGAAACACATTCAGCATGTCCGTCTAATCCTCCAGGGACTGTGGGAGAACAACTTATTTGTGAAGGCGGAGAAATGTGAGTTCCACGTCCTTTTGGTCAGATTCCTGGGATACATCATCGAGAGCGGGCAGGTGAGTGCAGATCCCGAGAAGATCCGAGCGGTGGAAGAGTAGCCCAGACCCATCAGACGCAAGCAACTTCAGCGGCCTTTGGGGTTTGCAAACTTTTCTCGCCGATTTATCAGGTATTACAGAAGGGTGGCGGCGCCCTTCACCCGGCTTAACTCGTCTACCGCACCATTTTATTGGGATTCCGAGGCTGATTCGGCATACACTGACCTGAAGAGGCGGTTCACAACCGCTCGCATCCTGGTCCACCGGACCCCTGACCTCATTTCATTGTTGAGGTTGACGCCTCCGAATCTGGGATAGGAGCAATCCTGTCCCTTCTTTTCTCGCCGACTGTCCCCTGCCGAGCGCAATTACGACGTGGGGAACCGGGAACTACTGGCGGTCGAGCTAGCAGTGGAGGAGTGGAGGCAGTGGTTGGAAGGGACGGAACACCCGTTTATTGTTTGGACTGATCATAAGATCCTGGGATATATGCAGACTGCCAAACGTTTGAACTTCCGCCATATCCGTTGGGCATTACTTTTTGGACGGTTCAAGTTTAACGTTACATGCCGTACAGGGTCCAAGAATCGGAAGACGGACGCACTCGCCCGCCAATATAACTCCAAGGAGGACATTTCCTGCCCAGAGACTATCCTCCCACTATCCTGTGTGGTGGCAACCTTCACTGAGGAGATTCAGTCCATAGCAAAGGAAGCCCAACGGGATGACCCTGACCCCGGCAATGGACCAGCCGATCGCCTTTTTGCGCCTGATTCCGTCAGACTTCAGTTTCTTCGGTGGGGGCACACATCTCGCTTCGCCTGCCACCCCGGGAGTGATTGAACCCTGGCTCTCCTGAAAAAAAAACTTTGGTGTCCTTCCATGGAAGCGGATACCCGTTCCTGTGTCTCTGCATGTTCCATCTGTGCCCGTGGAAAAGCCTCCCATCGGCCACCTGCGTGTTTCTTTCGTCCCCTACCTGTCCCTTGTTGTCCTTAGTCGCACATTGCCCTCGATTTTGTCACCGGTCCACCCCCTTCACACAGAAATACTAACGTACTCACTGTGGTAGACCGGTTCTCCAACACGGTGCACTTTGTAGCCTTCCCGAAACACCCTTCTGCTCAAGAAACCGCAGGCCTTCTCGTCCGCCACGACTTCCGCCTCAACGTCTCCGATCGAGGTCCCCGATTCATCTCGCAGGTATGGAAGGCCTTCTGTCAACCCTGGTGTGCCTCCGTTAGCCTGTCACCCGGCTTTCACCCACAGACGAACCGGCAAACGGATCAGGTCAACCAGGACTTGAAGGCGATGCCACGTTGTATTACAAGCAACAATCCGGCTACTTCGAGTGACCATCTCGCGTGGCTTGAGTACGCACACAACTCTCTGGTTCGTACTACCATCGGAATGCCTCCATTCGAGCGCTCCCTTGGGTACCAACCTCCGCTGTTCCCCGCGCAAAAAGAGGATATTTCAGTGCCGTCTGTTCAGGCCCATATCCATCGGTGCCGCAAGTTTTGGGAGGTCTCACGCACGGCCCTGCTCAGATCAGCCTATCGCAATAGGAGAATTGCCAATCGACAATGGACTGCTTCGCCTGAGTATCGACTTGCGCAGATGGTTTGACATCCCTCGCAAAGACAAGCCTAAGAAACTCGCCCCTCGCTTCCTGGGAACTTTCAAGGTCGAAAGTATCATCAACCCCACAGCAGTCCGACTTAAACTGCCAAGATCTATGCACATCCACCCTACTTTTCATCTTTCCCAATTTAAACCACTTTCCTTCAGCCCCTTGTGTCCTCCGACCGAAACCCCTCCAGCCGCCCGGCTCATCAACAACCACCCGGCATACACCATCCGGCGGCTACCAGATGTGCGCCGTCGGGGCAGGGTCCTCCAATACCTGGTCGACTGTGAAGGGTACGGCCCAGAGGAGCGTTCCTGCGTTCCCTGCTCCTACTTCCTGGTCCACTCACTCATCCAAGACTTCTATCGGGACCATCCGGACAACCCTGGAGGATCCTGTTGTGGTGGGGGCGGTGGAGGGGGGGTTGTATTGTCATGGTCTGGCAATTTCCCATCTTGCTATTACATCCTTAAATAGGCCTTCATCCCCTCGTCTGATTTCCAATCATTCCGAGTTCCACAAATTGCAGCACATTAACGAACATTGGATAAAACGCGGGTGGCACAGCCATGCTTTGCCAGTTCGTTGGTCGACTCTAGTGTGAGTAAACCTCGTTTTCTGATTTCATGGGACTGTCAGTTCTAATCTCCTCATCATTTCCTGGATGCTCTATGTAAACCTGGTATCCGTGAAAAGACTGTCCTGGATACCGGTTCCCCGTTCGCGGCGGTGCTAACGCCTCATGAATTTACCTCCGTGCTCCTGGGTGCACTTGGGTTCGTTCTCAGCCTCGTCCTTGCAACAGTACTTGATCTGGTATTGGGAAATGAACCTGGTCATGTGCCATATCGTTCAGTGGAACTCATCACAACTCTATCCCCTTTACCTTAGCTTTGAAGAGGGTTATGAACAGATAAGGTAGGGAAGCATAAACTGGAAACAGATGTTCTCAGGGAAACGTAGGGAAGATATGTAGCAAATGTTTAGGGGATATTTGCGTGCGGTTCTGCATTGTACGTTCCAATGAGATAAGGAAATGATGGTAGGGTACAGGAACCGTCGTGTACAAAGGTGGTTGTAAATCTAGTCAAGAAGAAAAGAAGAGCTTACGAACAGTTCAAAAAAATTAGGTAATGATATGAATCTAGAAGACTAGAAGACCCACATAGGAGATTAGTGTGCAAACTTAAAGCACACGGTATTGGGGGTAAGGTATTGGTGTGGGTGGAGAATTGGTTAGCAGACAGGAAGCAAAGAGTGGGAATAAACGGGACCTTTTCAGAATGGCAGGCGGTGACTAGTGGGGTACCGCAAGGCTCAGTGCTGGGACCCCAGTTGTTTACAATATATATTAATGACTTGGATGAGGGAATTAAATGCAGCATCTCCAAGTTTGCGGATGACACGAAGCTGGGTGGCAGTGTTAGCAGTGAGGAGGATGCTAAGAGGATGCAGGGTGACTTGGATAGGTTGGGTGAGTGGGCAAACTCATGGCAGATGCAATTTAATGTGGATAAATGTGAAGTTATCCACTTTGGTGGCAAAAATAGGAAAACAGATTATTATCTGAATGGTGGCCGATTAGGAAAAGGGGAGGTGCAACGAGACCTGGGTGTCATTATACACCAGTCATTGAAAGTGGGCATGCAGGTACAGCAGGCGGTGAAAAAGGCGAACGGTATGCTGGCATTTATAGCGAGAGGATTCGAGTACAGGAGCAGGGAGGTACTACTGCAGTTGTACAAGGCCTTGGTGAGACCACACCTGGAGTATTGTGTGCAGTTTTGGTCCCCTAATCTGAGGAAAGACATCTTTGCCATAGAGGGAGTACAAAGAAGGTTCACCAGATTGATTCCTGGGATGGCAGGTCTTTCATATGAAGAAAGACTGGATGAACTGGGCTTGTACTCGTTGGAATTTAGAAGATTGAGGGGGGATCTGATTGAAACGTATAAGATCCTAAAGGGATTGGACAGGCTAGATGCAGGAAGATTGTTCCCGATGTTGGGGAGGTCTAGAACGAGGGGTCACAGTTTGAGGATAGAGGGGAAGCCTTTTAGGACCGAGGTTAGGAAAAACTTCTTCACACAGAGAGTGGTGAATCTGTGGAATTCTCTGCCACAGCAAACTGTTGAGGCCAGTTCATTAGCTATGTTTAAAAGGAAGTTAGATATGGCCCTTGTGGCTACAGGGGTCAGGGGGTATGGAGGGAAGGCTGGGTTCTGAGTTGGATGATCAGCCATGATCATAATAAATGGCGGTGCAGGCTCGAAGGGCCGAATGGCCTACTCCTGCACCTATTTTCTATGTTTCTATAAGGCTGGCAGGAAGGAGCTTAAGAATAAAATTAGGAGAGCCAGAAGGTGCCATGCGAAGGCCTTGGCGGACAGGATGAAGGAAAACCCCAAGGCTATCTACAAGAATGTGAACTGCAATAGGGTAAGTCTTCAGTATTCACTACGGAAAAGGATCTTGGCGATTGTAGGGACGACTTGCAGGCGACTAAAAAGCTTGAGCATATAGATATTAGGGATGTACTGGAGCTTTTGGAAAGCATCAAGTTGTAAATCTGGACAAGAAGAAAGGACGGGCTTTTGGAAGCTTCAAAAATCTGGATAATGATAGAGATCTAGAAGATTATAAACTAACAGGAATGAGCTTAATAATGAAATAAGGAGACCCAGAAGGGGTCGCGAGAAGGCCTTGGTGAACAGGTTAAAAGAAAATCTTAAGGCATTCTACAAATATGTGAAGAGCAAGAGGATAAGACGTCAAAAGATAGCACCAATCACATTGGACAGTGGAAATGTGTATGGAACCGGAGAAGATAGAAGAGCTAATTAATGAATACTTTGCTTCAGTATTAACTACGGAAAAGATATTGGCGAATGTACGGATGACGTGCAGAGGACTGAAAAAGCTTAATCATACATATATTAAGGACGAGGATGTGTTGGAGCTTTTGGAAGGCATCAAGCTGGAGAAGTCACTGGGACCGGACGCTATGTACCCCAGGCTACTGTGGGAAGCGATGGGGGAGATTGCTGAGCCTCTGGCGAAGATCTTTGCATCGTCAATGAGAAGGTGAGAGGTTCCGGAGGATTGGAGGGTTGGGGATGTTGTTCCCTGATTCAGCCAAGGGAATAGAGATAGCCCAGGAAATTAACCAGTGAATCTTAATTAAGCTGATGGAAAAGATCCAGAAAGACAGAATTTATGAACATTTGGAGAGGCATAATATGATTAGGAATAGTCAGCGTGGCTTTGTGAAAGGCACATCGTGCCTTATGTGCCTGATTGAATTTTTTGAGAATGTGACTAAACACATTGATGAAGGTAGCTCCATGGATGTAGCTTATATGGATTTCAGCAAGGCATTTCATAAAACACCCCATGCAAGGCTTATTGAGAAAGTAGGGAGGCATGGAATCCAAAGGGACATTGCTTTGTGGATCCAGAACTGGCTTGCCAACAGAAGGCAAACAGTGGTTGTAGACGGTTCATATGCTGCATGGAGGTTGGTGACCAGTGGTGTGCCTCAGATATGTTCTGGGACCCCTACTCTTTCTGATTTTATAAATGACCTCGATGAGGAAATTGAGGAATGGGCTAGTTAGATTTGCTGATGACACGAAGGTTGCAGGTGTGGTGGGTAGTGTGGAGGGCTGTCAGAGGTTACAGTGGGACATTGCTAGGAATTAAAACTGGGCTGAGAAGTGGCCGATGGAACTTAACCCAGATAAGGGTGGGGTGGTTCATTTTGGTAGTTCAAATATAATGGAGGAATATAGCATTAATGATAAGACTCTTGGCTTTGTGGAGGATAATAGGGAACCTGGGCTCCGAGTCCAGAGGACACTCAAAGCTGTTACAAAGGTTATCTCTGTGGTTAAGAAGGCTTAGTGTTTATTGGACTTCATCAATCGTGAGTTTGACTTTAAGAGCCGAGAGGTAATGTTGCAGCTATATAGGAAGCTGGTCAGACTCCACTTGGAGTACTGTGCTCAGTTCTGGATGTCTCACTACAGGAAAGACGTGGAAATCATATAAAGGGTACAGAGGAGATTTGCAATGACGTTGACTGTATTGAGGAGCATGCTTTATGAGAATAGGTTTAGTGAACTCGCGCTTTTCTCCTTGGAGCGACGGAGGGTGACAGGTGACCTGATGGAGGTGTTCAGGATAATCAGAGGCATTGGTCCTGTGGATAGTCAGAGGCTTTACCCCAGAGCTGAAATGGCTAGCATGAGAGGGCATAGTTTCAAGGTGCTTGGAAGTAGGTACAGAGGAGATGTCTGCGGGAGTTTGTTTTTTTTTACGCCCAGTGTGGTGAGTGCGCGGAATGGGCTGCTGGTGGTGGCGGTGGAAGCGGAAACGATAGGGTTTCTTAAGAGACACCTGGATGGCTACATGGAACTTTGAAAAGTAGACGGCTACGGGTGAAGCAAGTGTAGGTGTAATGTGGGTACATGTTCCTCACAGCTCTGTGTGTCGGAGGGCCTGTATGGTGCTGTAAGTTTTCAATGTTTCTATGCTTCTATATTAACATATTATTATACTAACATTAATAGTATCAACGAGAAACTATACACAAATCACGGCGACCAAACACTTAATGTGCAAAATAAGACAGAAATTGAGAGGAACAAACAAACAAACAACAAGTAAATATCACTGAGAACCTGATTTGCAGGGTCCTTTAAAGTGTGTCCAAGGTCTGCAGAGACAGTTCGTCATGGAAATCCAGCCTCTTTAAACTCAATGCTCGCATCTCTTACCCCAGTCACTGCACTGCATTGTAAACATTTTAACTACCTTTTATTCAATACTGTAATCAAAGGTTCCACTTAACACTCGAAAATTCATTCATTAGATAATCTGAATATTTCACTCTCCAGAGACATTACGAAGTAGGAAAACCCTAAACCCTGAAGAACAAATTGCAGAAAACGTTAGCACCCCAACCCCGCTCCCCTCCCACGTACAAGCAGCAGGATAACATCAACTCTCCTTCCTCTATCCATTTGCAATGTTGTTTATAGTGTAAATATTTGCTGGTGTTTATTTATCTATGCATAATTTTCTTTATCAGAAATTGAAACTAACTTTTTTTTTACAGTTCTTTGTTCTGCAGAATTGTTGAATGTTGCTTTTTGTCTCATGTCATGTCAACATACCATTGTCGATTCCTTATGAATGTGGATATCTATAGCAAATAAAGATGAGTATTGATCCTTTAGATATTTCCCTTCTAACGTTTAACCTACATTTATGCTGTCTGACTTTAGATTGCTCTACTCTTGGGAAAAAGGCATATCCATCCATCATCAATCAACTGGTGGGTACGTTCAGGGACATCTACAATACTCACTGCTGCAATCTGTGGTTCCTGACTGCTTTAAAATGACAGCAACCATACGAGTGCCCAAGAAGAGCAGAGTGAGCTGATTGCTCCGTGTGGGATGTGTGAACGCTCATCAGCTTTCCTCGAACCTTCAATACAGTATATTCTGCTAGCAGTAATTGAAAGAGATATTGTCATGGGAGCTCAAAGCAATTCTTTCATCAGTTGTGTCTCAGCAGTAACCACTCTCCTGCTGATGGATCTAACATTTTCTACCCCTTGTCTTCTTCTGGGATTTAGTTTCTTGTTTGTGGAAACTTTTAGAAGATTGTATTTGTGCTACACAATACTGCATCATGCTTTCATTCGTAATATTGATGTCCTTCTGTTTAATTAAAAAGGAAGGAATTTACGGACTGTAGAGTTCAGAGGACATTCCAACCCTATTTCATGTGGTATAAACATATTTCGTTGTTTAGGGCGCAGTTGATTGCCACGAGAGCCACTGGAAGCAAATCTCACAACAGGAGCCTAATTTTCTCAGTCAATGTCGCCAAGCTTGTTTATAGAGCCCTGTTCTACTTTTCAACAGTTCCTTTAGATTTATGAAAGTAAGGGCACTTATGAACGGATGCTTAAACAGCAAGACAGCTGCCAATTCCTTTACCACGTTGTATGTGAAGAATGATCCAGTATCACTTGATATCCTCTCAGCAATTCAAAACCAAGGATTATTTTCTCATTATAAAAGTTTATCACACTTACGACTTCATTTCTACGACTTGGATCAGCTTCTACGGACAGAGAAAACACAGGCACAATAAAAAGTACTAAATTCATCAGTAGAATTTGAAATTAAATCGAAAGCCTGATTACACTCGGGTTCAATGCCAGTTAATAAAGTTCTGGTGTAGCTGCTGTTAATCATCACAATTGAATTAGCCGTACGCATTATAATAGCAATTGCAGGTGGTAACGGAATTGCAGGAAAAATCGGAATTATTTCACCGTTGCTTGTGTTTTTATTTTGGTTGTTTGTCGAGTTCCCGAAGAGGTGAGCAACCCGCGAGGTTTTTATGGCTCCATCGTTATTTGCGTTGTCTGAGCCATAACAGGACTCTTCGTAAATAATCGCTACATCACCAGCTGCAAGGAAGAAAAATTTTGAGCAAGCAAGCATGTTGCACTGTTTGAGCAGAACAGGAAGAAGACAGTCTGCCGCCTCATCTGATGCTGAGGTGAAATCACCGCATATCCAACAAAATTACTTCCGCCATTATACTGGAAGGAAAACCCTCGACAAAAAAAGTGATGTGGGTTTATATCAGATGACATTTTGCAGAGGCTGAATTATAATTGTACAATTTCGTTGGTACAGGTTGTGAAATACTTATTTAAAGTAGACTATGTAGTCTATGGTGCCTGTGGAAGCTAATTGTTACCAGAGTTGCCTTGGCGCTGATAAAATCTTCAATACTAGTGGCTGGGCTGTCCGAAAACAAAACGATCCCACACTGATATCCCCATCATTGCTCGTACCGTGTTCAGAGACCCATCTCTATGGTTGTTGAATCAAAGAACTATAAACAGTACAGTTAGAATAGGTTTATCTAAATAAACTAGGTTGTTTAAAGCGAAAAATAATACACTTTTTTGAACCTGAACAATTTCACCAAAGAGTCCCTAAATCCGGTGGATATTAATTTGTTTTGTACAATAAAAATGGGCAGCAGATATCATACAGAGACACTGTTCGAAAGATGCATCGTGACCCAACGTTACATGACATTTTATCTGTTAATGATCCAAGGTAACAGCTTAAGCATTCTATAGTTAAAATATTTCTACAATGTTTCCTTTGAATTACATGTAGGATTCGGTTAGCTCCTTCTGCATACGAACAATTGCAGGCTGAATTTCTGGGCTGCATTTTAAATTTATTCTACGAGGAGTGATTGATAAGATCGCGGCCTTAGGTAGAAGGAGATAAGTTATACAGCTCTCATTACAAGCACGTGCAGTTCAACTCTTTGCTGGTTATGCAGAAAGTTTGAAGTTAATATCTTTTGTGGTATTTCTGTTTCAGATCATTGAAAATTGCAGGTAAGCACTGTCTGACTCCTTCTACCTTGGGCGACGAACTTATCAATAACCCCTCGTACAATCCACGCTCATGTCTGAAGTTTGGTTGCCAGCTAAATTAATATTTGAAATATACCCGATGTCCATAACACACGCTAAATGTCCCTCATTGGCACAACTGATTAACTTTAAGAGAAGCTTTAAGATAATCTAAACTAAAATGGCAACATTACTACCCTGTACTCCTGAAACCCTTTCCGATTTAACGATTATGTCCTTGTGTGCATGCATATCTTCGACATCAACCCTAATGGCAGCCTGCAAACTGGAAGCAGAGGTTGTTCCAGAAATTGATCCAGCAGTTATTAAAATGTAGCTTTGTCATTCGTATGCTTGATGCTTCCTTCAGATCTGTCAGATTTCAGTTATATTATAGACTTATGTCCTTGTTTTTCTGATATCTAAAGCACGGCGGTGGCAATCAAGTCCAGGACACCAACAAGGTGAATATGGATCATGCTAACCGGCCCTGATATCGATGTACAGAAGGGGATGGGGTGGTCTGCCTTATAATGACATCGAGGACGCTTTGACGGAACCATCTTCGGACAGTCCATTTGATCGCTGCCCCAACCACAGAAAGGGCGCAAATCACTTATATTCACTCCCCATTCAGGCTGTGGTGAAGGCCTTACTGCGCTGTCTGTGTTATCTTTTATTTCTTGGTCTGCCAAGTTATCAAAGTTGTGTAATCTCATGTTTCTGTTGTTACTCATATCCCTATCTATTTTGCCAAATGTCTATTTTCTGAGCTGCAGAAATAATCATCTACCTTCAGGAACCAGACTTCATTACAGTGTGCTGTAGGTTTTCAATGTTTCTACGTTTCTATCGCTGCTGAACCCCACAAGTTTCAAATCTCTAGCTGGAAAATTTATTGCAGCTTTTTGTTTCGCTAGTCTGACAGCCTTCAATCCATGCTAAATACTTCCATGATTTATATGGAATCTGCTTTTGCTGTTGTTGTTGTTGTTGTTGATAATCTTATATCTCACGTGGAGACTTCAGGTATGCCTTTTGTGAATTTGAGATCAAGTCAAGAGGTTCCAATTGAGGTGCTCTCTCCTGTATACTCTGAAGGATACTCAGTGCGAGGCGGGTGATTGCTTGAATCCCGGAATTGCAGTTTCGTATAAGTGTTTTATTTATTTCTGTCCTTGGAGTGCAGGTGCTGTACTGGGTTCTGACAGTAGTCAAGAGGGCTGACTGCGTGGTGTGAGAGGGCTCACTGCGCAGCACGTTGAGTTATTTACAGTATGTGGGTGTATCATTAATGAAGGACTTCATTTGTAGATTTCATTCTCCTTCTAACTCACTCCTGACAATTTTTATTTTCTATATTGTATAGTGCGTGTGCATGTCTGTCTGTCAAAGCAGAGTAAGGGGTTATGGTTAAACAACCGGTATATCTTCAATACCCCACCTTGTTGATGTTGTAGAAGTCTGTGTATTCGCTGGAGAATGTTTGATTTCTCCTGGCTCACTCCCCTACTGTGGACCTTTGGAACAGCACTGGACACACTGTGTGCAGGCAAAAAAAATAGTAATAATGGTTTGTGCAGGTCTGTGTCTTTCCCAGTGTTGAAAAAAAAAATGCCAGCATAAAGCTCGCTGTCCACAATGGGCTGAGTGTCATCTTTGTTGTGTTGGGAGTTCACAGTGTAGAGTGGGTTGTCCATGTCTTATCGACACAGCTGAGTTTTGGTGGTCTGCGGTGTATCGCTACAAAAAAAATAAATAAACGCCAACACCTCAGTCCGACCAGACTGCAGCTGGAATTACTTTCAGTATTACCCGACCTCCCCTCTACCGTCTGCTAAATAGTATCTCCAAGACTGAAGCATTAGTTCCTACCACATTCCACACTAATATAAACTCGCCAGCGAAGCAACTGGTAAAGGATTTTGCTCCCTTTCATTTGAGGTGAAACTGTTACATTGCAAAGGTCTCAGCTGCCCAGACAGAGAGCCTATTAACCCGTATCACTGAAACTATCGCACTGCTGCAACTTAGCCACACCTTTAACTGTACAGCCTTCCTATTTCTTACCCGGCTTGCGCGTGGAACAGGGAATAATCCTGAGATAGTCACAATAAAATGCACTCTGCCTACGCCTGCTCTGAATCATTCATAGCGCTGACACCATCCTCGTGGCCACAAATCTTTTCTTTTTCTATGTTATCCATATCCCTCCATTTCCTACATATTCAATTGTCTCTCTGGAAGCTGTTCGATGCCAATGTCATAACTGCTTCCTCTACTCTCCATGACAGTGCGTGCCAAGAACCGAGCAATCTCAACGTAAAGAAATAATTTCTCCCCGCACATCTGTTAACTTACCCTCTCCCTCACCTTAAAGCTGTGAATTCTGGTAGTGGACTTTTTTAACCCGGGAAAATAATGCTGATTGTCTACACTATCTTTGGCACTTGTGGTTTATAAATTCTATTAGGTCTTCCCTCGCCCCGTAAACCACCAAGGAGAACAGTACTGCCCATTTAATTGTAACTCAGCCGCTCTAGTCCAGACAGTATTTATGCGAAATATGTGCACCATTTCCAGCTTATTTACATCCTTCCAACGGTTGTGTGACCAGAACTGCACACAGTGATCCAATCGCGACCTAATTAATAACTTTTACAACTATAACAAAATATTCGAGCTCTTCCAGTGCCTGCATGACGAGGGCAAGTATGATTGGCACTTACTTCACCATCTGATCTACGTGTCACAGAACAGACGTACGTCTACTTAGAATAGAAATTTATTTCGGGTGGGAATGTCGAATTCGTGGTATTTATTGGCACAACAGTTGCTTCTGCATCTGGTATCACCGTTCTTCTTGACGGATCGCGTAGAGTGTGACATCTGACTTTAACATTATTGCTGTTTCAGTCTGTGACCAGTTGGCCCTGAGAGCATTATCACGTTTTGTGAGTTCAGAAAGGTTCCCTCGCCGTCTCCAAAGATCTCCCGATTTCAAGTGAAATGCATTCATGTCATTTTTTGTCGATGTAATTGTCATATCATTTCATTTCATGGAACAAAGAACATAGAAATCTATAGCACATCATAGGACTTTCGGATCACAATGGTCTGCCGACCATGTGACCTACTCCAGAAGCTGCCTAGAATTTCCCTACCGCTGAGCCCTCTATTTTTCTGACCGCCATGTGTCTATCTAAGAATCCAAAGAGACAACATCTACTGATTCCTCTTTGCCTATACTGCTTGATGCTTCTTCAAATATTTCCAGAAGATTTGTTAAGAAAGATTTTCCCTGATGAAATTACGCATTCAATGGCGTAGTTTATCATGGCCTTCCAAGTAATGTGAGACTTAAGACTTAAAAGTGCATTCCAGCATCTTCCTAACCACTGAGATCAGATTGACTGGCCTAAAGTTTTCACTGTTTCTGTCTCTCTCCGTTCTATGTACTGGAATGACATTTGCAATTTTCCAGTCTTTTGTAACCATTCCAGAACCCAGTGATTCTTGAAAGAGCACTGCTAATGCCCCCACGATCTCTTCAACTGCCTCTACCCCATCAGGTGTAGGTGACTTATATAGTTTCTGCAACTCCCTTCTATTTCATGCACCAAAGAAGGTAACACAGGACGAACTGAGCAACCCCCGTTACAGGCTGGAGTAGTGATCACATTCAGAACCAGATAACAATAAGAAAGTGCGACCTTCTAATCGAATCTTCGGGTACAGAAAGGGTCATTGGAGCACTCCGATTTTTGTTGCTGTACTGAAAACGACGCTTAATAGGCATACACGTACTACTTCGATTCGACCCGGCAACTCTTTCCGTCAAGTAGTGGCCGGAAGGGACGCCTTATTTCTTTCCTGATTGTCTGAAGTTAGAGGAACATTCACCAGCAGGGTGTATTGTCTGAGTAATTGATGAGTTGGTCATGGATTTGGGCAGTGTGTTGTTGATTCCAGCCCCCCTGCGGGTTCCTCCTCCAAGAATCGGGATGCCTTTTCTCTGCCCTCACGTGCTACTCTTCACATTTCACGGCCATTCACCCTCAATACATCTTCCCGTCTACCTAAAAGGGACATCGTTCCTCTTTTCTTTGCCTACTATTCTATGAGTCTCTGCATCCAGCACGTAGTTTTGCCTCAGGAAGGTGCATGCAGACATCCATGCTGCATATTCCTTGAATTGTGCATAGTTATATCTCTGCAGTCCGAACACTTGTGTGTGTACACTTGTGACCTCTTCAATTTGAGATAGGCTAGTGTAGTGCTCCACGTTCACTTTGGGCTGAGTGTGATCTTTATTGGGTCAAGAGTTCACAGTGTACAGTTCATCGTTACGGTCTTATATGCACAGCAAATAGTTGATGCTGTAAATCCACCCTAAGACCTATCGATACAAAAACAAATAAACACTTCAGCACTATAGTCCCACCATTATTCTAGCCGCCGGGACTTCCTTTCAGCATTACACGACCTCACCTTCACCGTCTGCCGAATGGATCTGCCAATGTGCAAAACTCGTCCCCACCACGTTGCTACAAATTTAAAACTCTTCCAAGTGCTTCCAGAAAACATACTGGTGGGGGAGTTTGCTCCTGGGAGAAAAACATGTCGTCATTGCACCGGTCCCACGTGCCCTGGAAGAGAGCTCTATGATACCAATAACCGAAACCATCCCCCTGCACCAACTCCTTAGTACACGGTTATGTGTACTGCATTGTTATTTCTTCGCCCGTTTGCACGTCTACTGGAAATAATCCTGGATCAATATAACAAAGGATATTATTCTGAAGTTACAGGTTAGTCCACGGCTATCTATGGCCTCCTCTGCTGTAAAGATGAAGCCGTACTCAGGTTGGAGGAACAACACCTTATATCCCGTCTGGGTAGCCTCCAACCTGATGGCATGAGCATTGACTTCTCTAACTTTAACGTTAATGCCCCACCTCCACATCGTACCCCATTCGTTATTGCCCATCCGCTGGGCAACTCCCTTCCCCTTTCTTTCTCCCTATTCCTCCCGTCCCATGATCCTCTCATATTCCTTTTGACGATGAACTGTCCAGCTCTTGGCTCCATCCCTCCACCTCCTGACTTCTCCTATCATTTTGGATCTCCCCCTCCCCCTCCCACTTTCAAATCTCTTATTAGCTCTTCTTTCAGTTAGTCCTCACGAAGGCGCTCGGCCCGAAACTTCGACTGTACCTCTTCCTATAGATGCTGCCTGGCCTGCTGTGTTTACCAGCAACTTTTCTGTGTGTTGGTAGTTAATTTCATATATTTCCATTCTTGAACATCGTTTCTCTTCATCTCCATCTCACTCTCTCCTTCTCATCCTCTCCCGCCCCTTCTCCTCTCACCCACTGCTCCCTCATCCTCTCTCCCATTCTCCCTCATCTGGCTGCTCACCGTTCCTGTGGTTGCTCTGGATCAGGGATTTCCCTTGCTCACTCTTCCTTCAGTTAGTCCTGACGAAGGGTCTCGGCCTGAAACGTCGACTGCACCTCTTCCTACAGATGCTGCTTGGCCTGTTGCGTTCACCAGCAACTTTGATGTATGTTGCTTGAATTTCCAGCATCTGCAGAATTCCTGTTGTTTGCGATTCTCTAACCCATACGTATCTCTTATGTTTTATAAAATTCTCTCAGGTCTCCCCTCAGCCTGCTAACCACCGAGAAATCGGTTCCTTTCATCCATTCTTGCCCTGTAACACAAGCTTGCTAGTCCAGCGAATTTCTATGTGATAAACTTTGCACCCATCTCCAGACTAATTACATCTTCCGGCGATGTAGTGACCATAGCTAAACACGGTTATTCAAAAGCGACCCAATTTCATTGGGGCAGTTGAAATCATGAGGTATTCTAGCATGCAATCATTTTGTCCTTTTAAAATTTCCCTAACTGATGTTATCGCCGGAAGCACAAAGTCATTGGAAAGACAAGGCGACGACTAAATTGAGACCTCCTTGGAAGTCTCGTACCATATTTCACCCACATTGAATTCGCTTCATCATATTTGTACAGCTGTTACTAACAATGGTATAATTGATCAGCACCTGTAGGAGAGAGCGCTTGTTTTCAATTAAAAAAAGAGTATAATGATAAAAAAGCATGTTCGACGATTCAAGCATTGTTGAACAGAATTGCAATGACAACGCTCGTCTGCGTTGAGAGATGAATAATTAGCCAACAAAAATATAAAATATTTAAATGTATCTGCTCAGTCTTTGTAAGTAAAGCTACCGGCCTTATTTTTCTCAGGTAATACCAAAGACACTTGATGTGTTTTTCTTTAACCAACCCAACATTTATCAAAGGCAATGGTGTTCAATTAAAGTGTTTTTTCAATCAACTGCAACTAAGAAAGTCAGTGTGGTGACTTATCTCTGGAGACTGATCCTCTGTATAAATCTGGGCTATTTCAGAAAGCATCAGCTCAGAGTGTCTGCCGGAGCAGTGAAATCAGGAGCAACAGAAATCACAGATTCTCACTGAAATGGTGTATCCAGTCATCTGGCGGATAGAAGACATTTACTATCCTTTTATTTCAGCCTTTGGAATACCTGGTAAGTAGTGTGTCAGATGGGATTGGTGGGACATGAAGTGTAATTCCAATGCTGTGATTGTTTCTATCGCTAGCTTCCACTGTCGCATGCCCATTCCCAGAATTCCGCATTTCCGGACTGGAATGGAATCAGCAGGATTGTGTATTCTGGTGTATGGATCTAAAAACAAGCCGCTGCAAGAATTCAGCCAGTCCGTCGACTTTAGGGGAAATGAACGGGTAAGGCAGCAATCTTCCAGCGGTTTGTGATCCACAGTGGGACGTTCGGGTCTCTGTGGCTTTGGTCTTGTGCTGAAACAGCCCGGGGGTGTTACACTAATTATTAGCCTGCATTTGTATGTGATCGGTTGTCGGAGTAAGAAACAATGAGCAAACCATCGACTGGAAGCAACATTTTAGCAAGTGTGAGGAGTTTCGTGTTGAAGCAGGAAACTGTTACGAAATTTTAATAAACGTGTTCAATATGTCTGAATATACAGAAGTTGGTTGTTTGCCTCCAAGGTGGCAGTGTTCGATGTTTCTGATTGTGTCCACGATATCCTGAAGTGGGAAGGAGAACAACCAGAGGTCGTGGTACATGTTGGTACCAACGACATAGGTAGGAAAATAGAGAGGTCCTGAAAACAGACTACAGGTGATTAAGGAAGGAGGTGCAAAGCAGGACTTCAAAGCTAGCAATCTCGGAATTACCGCCTGTGCCACGCGGCAGTGAGTATAGTAACAGAATCGGGTGGAGGATAAATGCGTAGCTGAGAGATTGGAGTAGAAGACAAGAGATTCAGATTTCTGGATCGTTGGGAACTCTTTTGGGGCAGGCATGACTTGTAAAAAAAAAACGGACGGGTTGCACTTGAATCCCATCGCGACCAAAAGACTGGCGGGTAGATTTGCAAAGATTATTGGGAAACGTTTAAACTAGAATTGCTGGAGGGGTGGGAACCGAACTGAAGAGATAGAGGAAGAGGCGGTTGGCTCACAAATAGAAAGAGCTTCGAGACACTGTCAGAGAGGGGATAGGCTGGTGATAGAGAAGGGACACGCTCAGACCGATGGTTTGAGATGTGTCTATTTTAATGCAAGGAGTATTATGAACAAAGCGGTTGAACTTAGAGCATGTGTATCTACTTGGAACTATGATGTTGTGGCCCTTACAGAGACCTGGAACAGTCATGGGCAGGAATGGTTAATTCCAGTGCCAGGCCTTAGATGTTCCGGAAAGGAAAGGCAGGGAGCCAAAAGAGGTGGTTGCGTGGCACTGTTGATCACAATTTTTAGATGAGCCTACAAGTGGAGAGGCTGCACTTGATCTGGTAGTGGGAAATGAACCCATTCAGGTGTTAGGTCTCTCAGTGGGAGAGCATTTTGGAGATAGTGATCAAAATTCCATCTCCTTTAACATATCATTGGAGAGGGATAGGAACAGACAACTTAGGAACCCGTTTAATTGGAGTAAGAGGAAAGATGAGGCTATCAGCAGGAATTTCGAGGCATAAATTGGATACAGATATTCTCAAGGAACGTACGGAAGAAATGTGGCAAATGTTCAGGGGATATTTGCTTGGGATTCTGCACAGGTACGTTCCAATGAGACAGGGAAAGGACGGTAAGGTACAGGAACCGTGATGTACAAAGGCTGCTGTAAATCTAGTCAAGAAGAAAATAAGAGCTTATGAAATGTTCAAAAAAAAAACTAGGTAATGACTGAGAGCTAGAAGATCATAAGGCAAGCAGGAAAGAGTTTAAGAATGAAATTAGGAGAGACAGCAGCGGTAGGAGAAGATTTTGGCGGACAGGATTAACGAAAACTCCAAGGCAATCTACAAGTATGCAAAGAGCAAGAGGATAAGGCGTGAGAGAATAGAAGCACTCAAGTGTAACGATGGAAAAGTGTGTATGGAACCGGAGGAGCTGCCAGTGGTACTTAATGTATACTTCGCTTTAGTATTCATTCCGGAAAAGGACATTGGCGATTGTAGGGATGACTTACAGCGGATTGAAAAGTTTGAGCAGGTAGATATTAAGTAAGAGGATGTGCTGGAGGTTTGGAAAGAATCAAGTTGAATAGGTCACCGGGACCGGACGAGATGTACCTCAGGCTCCTGAGGAGGCGAAGGAGGAGATTGCTAATCATCTGGCGATGATCTGTACATCATTAATGGGGACGGGAGAGGATCCGAAGGATTGAAGGGTTGCGGATGTTGTTCCCTTATTCAAGAAAGGGAGTAGAGATAGCCCAGGAAATTATGGATCAGTGAGCTTTACTTCAGTGGTTGATAAGCTGACAGAGGAGATCCTGAGAGGCAGGATTTATGAACAGTTCGAAAGGCATAATATGATTTAGAGTAGTCAGCATGGTTTTTCCAAAGGTAGGTCGTACCTTACGAGCCGAACTGAATTTTTTGAGGATGTGACTGAACACATTGATGAAGGTAGAGCAGTAGATGTAGTGAATATGGATTTCAGCAAGGGATTTGATAAGGTACACCGTTCAAGGCCTACTGAGAAAGTGTGGATGCATGGGATCCAAGGGGACATTGTTTTGTGGATCCAGAACTGGCTTGCCCACAGAATGCAAAGATTGTTTCTAGATGGCTAATATTCTGCGCGGAGGTCAGTGACCAGTGGTTTGCCTTAAGTATCTGTTCTTGGACCCCTGCTGTTCGTGATTTTTGTAAATGACCTGGATGAGGAAATGGAGGGATGGTTAAGTAAATTTGCTGATAACACAGAGGTTCGGGGTGTTGTGGATAGTGTGGAGGGCTGCCAGAGGTTACAGCGGGACACTGATAGGATGCAGAGCTGGGCTGACAAGTAGCAGATGGAGTTCAACCCAGATAGTTGTGAGGTGGCTCATTTTGGTAGTAACAAATATGATGGCAGAATATAGTATTAATATGTGAGACCCTTGGCAGTGTGGAGGATTCGTGGGATCTTGGGATCTAAGTCCATAGGACACTCAGTGCTGCTGTGCAGGTTGAGTCTGTGGTTAAGAAGGCATAAGGTGCAATGGCTTTCATCGATTTAGGAGCCAAGGTGTAAAGTTGCAGCAGTGTAGGATCCTGGTCAGACCTCACTTGGAGTACTGTGTGCATTTCTGGTCGCCTCACTACAGGAAGGATGTGGAAGCCACAGAAAGGTTGCAGAGGAGATTTACAAGGATGTTGCATGGATTGGAGAGCATGTCTTATGAAAATAGGTTAAGTGAGCTCGGCCCTTTCTCCTTGGAGCGATGGAGGATGACAGATGACTTGATAGAGGTGTACAAGTTGATGAGACGCTTTGATCGTGCGGATAGTCAGAAGCTTTTCCCCTGGTATGAGATGGCTAGAACGAGAGGGCACAGTCTTAAAGTGCGAGAAAGAAGGTGTAGAGGAGATGTCAGGGCTATGTTTTTTTTTTACACAGAGAGTGGTGAGTGCGTGGAATGGGCTGCCGGCGACGGTGATGGAGACGGATGTGATAGGGTCTTTTAAGAGACTCCAGGATACACTTAAAGGATTGACGGTGGATATGCAATGGCAAGCATTTATAGGTTGCATGGATGAACTACAACAATTGTTCATCCCAGTTTGGCAAAAGAATAAATCAAGGAAGGTAGTGCACCCGTGGCTGACAAGAGAAATTAGGGATAGTATCAATTCCAAAGAAGTAGCATACAAATTAGCCAGAGAAAGTGGCTCACCTGAGGACTGGGAGAAATTCAGAGTTCAGCAGAGGAGGACAAAGGGCTTAATTAGGAAGGGGAAAAAAGATTATGAGAGAAAACTGACAGAGAACATAAAAACGGACTGTAAAAGCTTTTATAGATATGTAAAAAGGTAAAGACAAATGTAGGTCCCCTACAGACAGAAACAGGTGAATTGATTATGGGGAGCAAGGACATGGCAGACCAATTGAATAATTACTTTGGTTCTGTCTTCACTAAGGAGGACATAAATAATCTTCCAGAAATAGTAAGGGACAGAGGGTCCAGTGAGATGGAGGAACTGAGTGAAATACATGTTAGTAGGGAAGTGGTGTTAGGTAAATTGAAGGGATTGAAGGCAGATAAATCCCCAGGGCCAGATGGTCTGCATCCTAGAGTGCTTAAGGAAGTAGCCCAAGAAATAGTAGATGCATTAGTGATAATTTTTCAAAACTCGTTAGATTCTGGACTAGTTCCTGAGGATTGGAGGGTGGCTAATGTAACCCCAATTTTTAAAAAAGGAGGGAGAGAGAAACCGGGGAATTATAGACCGGTTAGCCTAACGTCGGTGGTGGGGAAACTGCTGGAGTCAGTTATCAAGGATGTGATAACAGCACATTTGGAAAGCGGAGAAATGATCGGACAAAGTCAGCATGGATTTGTGAAAGGAAAATCATGTCTGACGAATCTCATAGAATTTTTTGAGGATGTAACTAGTAGAGTGGCTAGGGGAGAACCAGTGGATGTGGTATATTTGGATTTTCAAAAGGCTTTTGACAAAGTCCCACACAGGAGATTAGTGTGCAAACTTAAAGCACACGGTATTGGGGGTAAGGTACTGGCGTGGGTGGAGAATTGGTTAGAAGACAGGAAGCAAAGAGTGGGAATAAACGGCACCTTTTCAGAATGACAGGCGGTGACTAGTGGGGTACCGCAAGGCTCAGTGCTGGGACCCCAGTTGTTTACAATATATATTAATGACTTGGATGAGGGAATTAAATGCAGCATCTCCAAGTTTGCGGATGACACGAAGCTTGGCGGCAGTGTTAGCAGTGAGGAGGATGCTAAGAGAATGCAGGGTGACTTGGATAGGTTGGGTGAGTGGGCAAACTCATGGCAGATGCAATTTAATGTGGATAAATGTGAAGTTATCCACTTTGGTGGCAAAAATAGGAAAACAGATTATTATCTGAATGGTGGCCGATTAGGAAAAGGGGAGGTGCAACGAGACCTGGGTGTCATTATACACCAGTCATTGAAAGTGGGCATGCAGGTACAGCAGGCCGTGAAAAAGGCGAATGGTATGCTGGCATTTATAGCGAGAGGATTCGAGTACAGGAGCAGGGAGGTACTACTGCAGTTGTACAAGGCCTTGGTGAGACCGCACCTAGAGTATTGTGTGCAGTTTTGGTCCCCTAATCTGAGGAAAGACATCTTTGCCATAGAGGGAGTACAAAGAAGGTTCACCAGATTGATTCCTGGGATGGCAGGACTTTCATATGAAGAAAGACTGGATGAACTGGGCTTGTACTCGTTGGAATTTAGAAGATTGAGGGGGGATCTGATTGAAACGTATAAGATCCTAAAGGGATTGGACAGGCTAGATGCGGGAAGATTGTTCCCGATGTTGGGGAAGTCCAGAACGAGGGGTCACAGTTTGAGGATAGAGGGGAAGCCTTTTAGGACCGAGATTAGGAAAAATTCTTCACACAGAGAGTGGTGAATCTGTGGAATTCTCTGCCACAGCAAACTGTTGAGGCCAGTTCATTGGCTATGTTTAAGAGGGAGTTAGATATGGCCCTTGTGGCTCAGGGGTCAGGGGGTATGGAGGGAAGGCTGGGGTGGGGTTCTGAGTTGGATGATCAGCCATGATCATAATAAATGGCGGTGCAGGCTCGAGGGGCCGAATGGCCTACTCCTGCACCTATTTTCTATGTTTCTATGTTTCTATGTACATGGAGCTTTGAAAAAATAGAGGGCCCTGGGTAACCCTAGGTAATTTCTAAGGTAAAGACATGTTCGGCACAGCTTTGTGGGCCGAAGGGCCTGTATTGTGCTGTAGGTTTTCAATGTTTTTATGTTTCTAAGTTGATGGAAAACTCAATGGAAATATTTCCTAAGCCAACGAAAACAACCGAGTTATGCTTCACAGCTCTCAATACTGTGAAATGTATTCTATTATATCTACATCTGAAACCTTTGTCTGCATCTGTCTACGACGCTAAGTATTCTGATAGACGTTGAATTCCTCTCCCGTGCTTCCCTGTGATGTATTCAGTGCGAGGCGTCATGTCTGACTGTGACGTTGCGCCAGACTGCGCGGTATCTGTTAGAATCAGTCAATGTTCTGTTCTAAAGTCAATGAGATGGCAAATGTTGGAGCAATCATGCGGAATGCTGGAAACACTGAGCCCCAAGAAGCTTTTATGTAAAGGAGAAACACTCGTGTCAAGGGTCTCTCTGAGAGCATTTCTGAGGAGAGACACTTCAACTGTCTTTCCACATGTCTGTTTTGCCTGGATGAGCGTTTCCAGCATTAACAATTTTTGTTCCGTCTTCTGGCCGTTCAGTCGCTGATAGGAAGCGTCATAGAAGTTAACGATTTCCTTTTGGTAGAATCCCGCCATCAGCGTACGGATTAGGTCATTTCATCCAGCCGAGACGCGTAAGGCGCCGGATTAGATCCTGTACAGCTACATTAAATGGATATGCTTACAATACAGATGGAACATGTATGCAATATATATCCTGAACTTCCTTTTTCTTCGCAGAAATCCACGAAAGCAGAGGAGTGCCCCAAAAAATGAATGACAGTTAAAACCCCAAAGCTCCTCCAAACTCCCCCCCTCACACAACGACCCATCAGTCGAAAAGCATCAGCACCCAAGCGTGTAGAAAAGCACCATAAAAACACAGCCCTGCAGTACACCAAAAAATATTCGTTTCTGATGAGATCGTTATCAATGTTTAGCTTCTTGCTGCCACTTCCCATGTCATTCATTAGTGAGGAATTCGAAGTCGGACAATATTGATTTTTTTTTACGATGTAAACCTCTTCTCTGCCTCCGCAATCTCTGCGCCCTCTATCGAGCCTCTCACTGCTAAATGCATCAATAAAGTGGAAAAATTACAAAATGCTCTCGAACTGTTACATTTGCTCCTGCTGGGTATCTTCTCAACTTGCTGTTCCCTGTCTCTCTTCCAGCCAACTTAGTGGTTGTGATCCTGTCCCGGGGAAAGTGCGGTCTCTCCAAATGTGTCACTCGCTACCTCATAGGAATGGCAGCGGCCGATCTCCTGGTCGTTGTCTCCGCTCCGCTACTCTCATGGACAGCTTCGATTTATTTTCGGCGGTCATTCCTGTTCATCACCCCTGTGTGCAAATTCGATACGTGGTTGGTTTCTGCGAGCACTGCGGCCTCAGTCTGGCTGACTGTCGCTTTCACCGTCGATCGATTTGTGGCTATTTGCTGTGAGAAGCTGAAAACAAAATATTGCACCGAGAGAACGGCGGCTGTGGTTATCGGGACCGTGAGTGTGCTGGCCTGTTTGGAGACTGTCCCTTGGTGCTTTAGTATCGAGCCCAGAGAAATAATTGATGGTGTTCCCTGGTATTGTGTTAACACAGCGAGTTTCAGTACGTCTCCCTCTTGGGCGGCATTCGACATGTTTGACGTCATTTTAGTGCCTTGTGTCCCATTCTTTTTAATTTTGCTGTTCAACATTCAGACTGTCCGGCGGATTCTAGCGGCCAGTCGAGCCCGCAGGGGGCTCCGGGGTCAAAAGAGTGGAGAGAATGACAAGGACCGGGAGATGGAGAACCGACGCAAATCCATCGTTTTGCTCTTCAGCATAACCGGTAGTTTTATATTGCTGTGGGGAACGATAGTGGTATTTTCTGTCTGCCAACGGCTTTTAATGAGTTATGTTTATGATTCTATCACGGATCCCCGTTACATCACAAAACACACAGCGGCAATGCTGCAGATTCTCAGTTCCTGCACCAACACTTGTATTTACGCCCTGACTCAGAGCAAATTCCGAGAGGAACTAAAGAATGCGGTGAAATACCCACTGAATCGGGTTTTGATACTGCTGAAAATTGAGAAGTAAGTGCTGTGAAGTATTACAATTCAGCTGCCTTCATGCTCCCTATTCTATACCCCCACTTGTTAAATGGAAATAATGTGATGAACAGAGTTACAAAACAAAACACGAGAAAATCTGAAGATATTCGAAATACAAAACAACTCACTCAAAGTCAGAGGCTCTTGGCACGAAAAGTCCACTGTTTGCTCTTTTCCACAAGCTAAATGCGGGAAGCCCTCAGCAGGCCGGGCAGCATCTATGGAAGTAGGGAGAGAGAGAGAGTGAGAGAGAGTAGGCGTGTGAACGAAAAATCACGAGAAAGGAGAGATCGCAATGGAGCCCGCGGGGGAGAGGTGGGAGGCAGAGAAAGTGAGAGAGGAATAGATAGAGGGAGAGGGGCAGGAGAGAAAGTGCGAGAGAAGGAAGAGAGAGAGGGAGATGGAGCAGGAGAGAACAACAGAGGGAGAGAGAACTAGGGAAAAAGAGAGAGAGCGTGAGAGAGAGGTTGATAGGGGGAGGGCGTGAAAGGGAGGGAGAGGAAGAGATAGCGAGAGAGAAGGGGAAGAGAGAGAGCCCAGGAGGGATAGAGGGAGAGCAGGAGAGAGAACGACAGGACTTGAAGAACGACAGAGATGGGGAGAGAGTGTGTAAGAGATGGTGAGAGAAGGAGAGAGAGGTCGGGAGAAAGAGATAGAGAGAGTGAGAGCGGAAAAGATTCATGCGGGAGAGACAGCGAGAACAAGAGAGGGTAAAAGGGGCAGAGAGTGAAAGGGAGGGAGGGAGAAAGAGATAGAGCTACAGAGAGAGAGAGAGAGAGAGAGAGAGAGAGAGAGAGAGAGAGAGAGAGAGAGAGCTAGAGATTGTTGTTCCGAACTTTCAACCAAAAGACGTAGTGAAGGCAAAAAGGGAACTGATATGTTCTAAATATGACCTGTGTCAACCTGATATTAGGCTGTGTTAACACAGAGCCGACCCGGAACAGAGAACAGGAGAATAATGGAGGATTTTGAAAAGGTCGTTTTCTGGAATGTCAGTCTGCTAGATGGAAAAATCTGAATCAGACTCATGTTAATAAAATAACAATGGTTCAGATAATTTTTAATCCACGTATGCGGGACGTTGGAGGGTGAAAATCGCGAGCAGAAAGATTATGTATACAATTAAAGGAAGTGGTCAGTCAGGGGCTTGTTCTTTACTGGTTGGTCCGCAGAGTCAAGTCAAGTTCATCTAGAGCGGGCAATATCTAAATATAAACTCTATGTATTTAGCTTGATTGAAAAAGTTAACAGGGATAATCTTGGGAATTGTAAAACAATAACACTTGCTTTAATGGAGACTGATTGATTGGAGAACATTCTTAGAAGCGATTGTGAAGGGAATCATAATTGATTCTGAACTTTCAAGAATCAATTAATTCCAGCATGGATCTTGAGGAATGGAAAACTGTAAATGTCACTCCACTTTCCAGGAAGGGAGAGAGGCCTCAGAAAGGAAATTACAGGCCAGATAGTCTGACCTCAGTCATTGGGAAAACGTTGGAGTCAATTGTTAACGATGTGATTTCGGCTTACCTGCGGGAACATGAGAAAATAAGCGATAGTCAACATGGTTTACTTCAGGGAAAGTCTTACCTGACAAATTTGTCGGAATTCTTTCAGGAAATAAGAAGCAGGCTAAACAAAGGAGAATCGATGGATGTTGTGAATTTCGATATTCAGAAGGCCCTTGACAAGATGCAATACATGAAGCTGCTTAACGAGTTAAGAACCTTGGTATAGCATGGACAGCCTATTGGCTGATTGGCAAGAGACAAAGACTGGGAATAAAGGAAACCTTTTCTGGTTCGCTGACGGCGACAGTTATTACACAGAAGTTTGTGTTTGGACACTTTCTGTTTAATTTATATGTCAATGACTTGGATGACAGATGTGATGGCATTGAGGTCAGGTTTGCGTATTATGTGAAGATAGGTGGAGGGCTAGGTAGTTTCAGGAAGTAGAGAGGCTACAGAAGGACTTAGAGCAATCAGAGGAAGGCCAAAGAGGTAACAGATAGAATACAGTTTCGGACCGTGTATGGTCATGGATTTTTGTAGCAGAAGATAGCAGATTATTTTCTAATTGGAGAAAAAAAAACAACAAAAATCTGAGTTGCAATGAGTCTTCATGCAGAATTTCCTAAATGTTAATTTGTAGGCTGAATTGGTGTTCAGGAAGGCAAATGCAATTTTAGCATTCCTTTCAAGAAGACTAGAATATAAAAGCTAGTTAGTAATAAAGCATTGCTGAGCCCTCAGTTGGGGTATTGTGAGAAGTTTTGGGCCCCTGATCTAAGACGATCTAAGAAAGAATGAGTTGATATTGAAGAGTTTGCAATGGACATTCACAAAAATGGTTCTAGGATTAAAAGACTTGTTATATAATGAGCCTTTGATAGCTCTGGGCCTCTACTCACTGTAATTCAGAAGAATGAGCGATGACCTCACTTAACATTATCGAATGTTGAAAGGCCTCGATAGAGCATGTTTCTGATGTGGGGATGTCTAAGACCAGAGAACAAGGCCTCAGAGTAGAATGAAGACGACGAGGAATTTATTTAGCCAGAGATTAGTGATTCTGTGGAGTTTGTTGCCCAGATGACTGTGCAGGACAAGTAAGTCATTGGGTATATTTAAGGCAGTGGCTGATCGATACTTGATTAGTCGGGGCATGAAGGGATACAGGCGGGGGGTGGGAAATGCATGCAATTGGGGCTGAGAGGTAAGATGTGTGATTCTGCTCCAAAATCTCATAGTCCTATGAGATGCTTGTCCCAGCGCCTTGTTCGGTTCTGCTGGCAAAATAATTTCACAGATCTTTTTAAATAACTTATTCCACTTCCACTTAATAAACGCCATATCCATTTAAAAGTCCATCAAGTACAAAACTATGCTTTGAATTGGACAATCACCACCAACATTACGAACCAGTTTGTGCCACTGTCTTTGTAAACAGATGGCCTCGGGTTTGCTGGTCTTGTGTCTTAATTGGGTTGGAAAATAGAAAAACCTGCATCAATGAATTAATGCCGAACTTTTGGCGATCTACCGTTAATTCTGTCCCTTTCAAGTGCTGTGGGTCTTTTCCACAGCTTTGTTCTCGTTTCTCTTTCAGATCCCAGCTTCTGAAGTTTTGTGCTGTTATATTGGATTTCTTCAAATGCTTATTGTTTTTATTCATCAGAATAAATTGACCTTAACGGTGATTCCAAACTTAGTGTTGATTTCATTTTTAACATATCGAGACTCGTACCTTTACATATAACACGAAGAACTGCGGGAATTGATATAATGTGTCCGAAGAATAAAACAACAGTTATTTGTGCTTTTCCGCTTCCCAACGAAGTTAAACTTCAGTTGCCACCCTATCAAACGCATACATCGACACTTTCGTCATAATCCTGTAGGAAAGGACAGAAATTGCGAAGAGATCTGATAGATGACCAATTTACATTAATTTACAAAGGGCATAGGAAAAGTAGACAGTGTGAGCCCGTTTATTTAGCTGCTGGGTAAGGATAGGAGAGCGGGTGGACATGACGAATTATCAGGAAGGGTATACATCAACACTAGTGATGAACAGATGGGGAAGGAATTTGGCAGGAGTGCCAAGCGGGTAATAAAACACGCAAAATATTTAAGAGTGAGAAATTGAAGAGAGTCAGGGGCAGAAGTGAGCATAGTCAATATTACTAACGAGAATATGTTTGTGAAGCTGAAATATCCGAAGAAGACAGCTCACCTTGACTTGATGGACTGCACCCCAGTGTTCTGAAAGAGGTAGCCAAATAGATTTTCAAGGCATGTATAGTGATATTTTAAAATGATTAGATTCGAGAATGATTCCTGATAAATGGAAATTTGCAATCGTCACTTTCATCTTTAAGAATAGAGGGAGGCAAAAGATAGGGAATGTTACGCCAGTTGCCTTTGAATCGTTGGGAAGATTTTGAAGGCCATTATGAAGAATTAATTTTAGGGATTCTTGAAGGCACATGGCAATGTCGGCCGAGATCAGCATGGTTTCCTTAAGTGGAAGTCACAGATAGGACAGTTCAATTTATCGTCTGTGGATCTTGTTTGCATGGATATGAAGAAGGCCTTTGATAAGGCTCCAGTTGGAGGGTGCTAAAGAAAATATAAACGCATGGTATTACAGTAAAGATACTGGAAAGGATACTGGGAAAAAATGTAGCCCTTTCTGGATATTCATTGGTGACGTGGGTTTCCCCAGCTGTCTCGTTAGGACGGCTACTTTTCACGGATAACGTCAATAATCGATTATGTCTGAAACCCCCTTATACTGGGGGTCTCCGGAAAACCAGCTCGTTGGCCTCACGCCAACAGCCATTGGATTCCGCAACAATAAACCTACCTTTCTCCAGCTTCGTATATCTACGGTGTAACATCGGTGCCGCTAAATCTGTGATGTTGGGATATCTCGCCCAGCCAAGTATTGGTTTGTGTGAATGCTGCGTGAATTACTGTCTCCAGCATGGAATAACGGATCTCACACTGTATTCAAATTAAAAAGAAGTGTATTTAAGAATGTTAATTTTAAGAAAAGAAAGAAAAAAATACAAATGAGCCCATTACTCTTAAACATTCGAATATGCACATAAGTTGGACTTCATCTTGAAGTCGTCTGTCACTCACGAGCTTGGTTTGCCCGAAAGCACACATCACCTTACGAACGTCGCTTGAACAAGCGGGTGTCCCACATGAGAATCGGTTCTGCTTTCTTGAAGAGATTCATCTTCACAAAGAACCTCCAACATATGGCATCGTCAGCCATATTTTTTCCACCCACTTCCTCCGGCTCCCACCAACAGAGACCTCTCCAACCGCGCCCTCTAAAAGCTCCTCCCAAACGTACCATCCTGATTAGATGATAACAAATTCCTAAGCTGAATAACAAAACTTCTTATCTCAGCTCAAACCCAAACAAGCCGAGAACAATCTAGACTGTTCTCACAGAACTGCTAAAATGAAATATCTACAGCATCGCAGTTAAAATCATAACCAGGCCGTTAAATGTCAGTAATCATCATGATGGAATTGTTGGCTTTACGGCTAAGTTTGTGGACAATATAAAGAAAGGCGGAGGGATAGCATACGTCGAGAAAGCAGAGTCTGCAGAGGTACTCTGAGAGACGAGAACAATGGGCACAGAGATGTCAGATGGAATACAGCGTAGGGGAGTATCTGGTACTGAACGTTAGTAAAAGGAATAAAGACATAGACCATTTACCAAACTGGGAGAACATTCTTCAATCAGAAGCTCAATGGTACGTAATTCATCGTGCTGAAAATGACAACAAGCGCGCTGTTAAAGCAGCAATCACGGTAGTAGAAATATTAGATGCAACTGGTAGCTGGTTTAATCTTGTTCCGCTGGTGCATCATTGTCTGTGAACCCCGGTGAGTGCTATATTAATTATGAATAATCTACGCATCTTTGAATGGCGTGTTTTATTCCCTGTGGAATCGGAAATAGACGAATAGTTGTTGAAATAATTCAGCGAATATCCCCACATGTAACTTTGAGAAGGGAGGGGAATCGCCACTGAACAGTTAAATACTATTCAGCCCAACAGACAGTTCTGAGGGATCCCTGCAGAGGTAGCTTGGAGATGGGTTGTTCGACTGCTGGAAACCACAACAGTTTTCTATTGTGTTGGAGATGGTGGCTTCGTTTTACATCCTGTCTTCTTCTGTTTTATTAACTGTGGTTGTTGGCGCGTTCCATCAAAGGCTGGATCCATTTCTTGTGCCGTCACCTTCGGGATGATACCAAAAGAAGTCAGGCTGTAACAATACAGTGCAGAATTTAGAAATAAAGGAAGGCAGACATTATACCAACTGCAGCGCATGCGGTAACATATATAAGCAAATGGCGAACCAGTAGATATGTATCTGAAGTATTTGATTCATCGATCTATAGAAGATGGAAGAAGCCATTCAGACCAATCTCTATTCTGAGCAAAGAGCATTCCTGATCTACCCCCATTTGCCTGTCTTTGTCTTATGTCCCCATAAACCTTTCCTTCTAACTGTCATCTAAGATTGTTTAATGTCACCAGTAAAGGAGAACGAATTAGTTGTCACTATGGTTCTGATGCAACGTATCAAAATAACACAAGAAGACTAAAACGGTAAAACCACACAATAAATATAAATATATACTAGAGAAGATATATCTGTCATACATAGACTTATTGTATGCACATAAGAATTAATTTAATATGTCCCGTGACATCGTATCTGTTAAATAGGGGCCGTGGACAATTCTGATTTGATGAAGGTGGATGTGAAAGCATAGAGAAACATCTGGAAAAAATTCTGAAGCGCTCTTTCGCTGCTGTCGTTACTGCGCGGTCGGGAATCTTTCGGAGGGTAGGCCTCAAAATCCCCGGCTTTGCCTACTGTTGGCGACCGAGAAGGAGGTCGAATCTTTCGTATGGTGATGGCGCTCAGCACTCGGTGTCGGAGATTTGATCAGAGCTCAAAGTTTTCGGATGACTCATAGTCGGACCGTGGTTGGGCATGGCAGGGAGAGTTTTTCTTCCTTCGCTCCGTCTGCGTGAGATGTGGGGCATTTGAGAGACTTTGAACTTCACTGTTCTCATGGACTTCGTCATCAAGTTATGGTATTGTTGCACTGTTGTAACTATATGTTATAATTATGTGGATTTGTTAATTTTTTTTTTCAGTCTTGGTCTGTCCGGTGTTTTGTGATATCACACCGGAGGAAATATTGTATCATTTCTTAATGCATGCATTACTAACTGACAAGAAAAAAAGGACTGCGTGTCTTCATAATCTAATATTAAAGGACATCAGATAGGGATAAAATGTGCTGACATGGACTGAGAACCTATTCACAAATTGGAAACACACCGACGGATTTTCTTTCTCTTCTAGGAGGCAGCTATTTATTTTTGGACCTGTGAACGGTACTGATTTTCGAAACATCTGCACATAATCTACATCGGTGACCTATCCAAGTGAGCTACATGTAACATCTAAACTCAGAAATGGCGGAGAGCTGTTAATTGAATTTAAGAACAGTTGATCGGGAAGATAATGAACAATGATACAAAAGGTTAGTTTAAGCATAGCTGTATCCCCTATTCTGTCACCTGCCTATTTGTGAACACCCCGAATCCAGCACAGCAAAGGAATTTTAGTCATCTCCTGCTAATTCACCTTCATTCCATGACTAATCATTGCCATCTCACTAGCCAATGATAAAGCCTCTCCTTCCCCAGTCAGCCTTAGATAAAATTACGTTTATCAAGAACCAGAGGGAGGACACTCCAAAGGTGGCAGTTATCTCCCGCACAAAGGAAAACAATTTTGTTTGTTGGCGTCCATCACTCCAGGCCCAGGACTTCTCTGCAGGAATTCCTCGCATTTGTCTTTTGGGTCAACGGCTTCATCAATGTTTTTTTCTTTCATCGCAAGTTTGGAATACTGTAACACAAGCACGAGAAAATCAGGAGACGCTGGAATTTGAAGGCAAACATATACAAATTGCTGGGGGAACACAGGTCAGGCAGCATCTGTGGAAATGAATAAACAGTCAATGTTTCGGCCCGAGACCATTCGCCAGGTGTTCTTTTATGATCAAACACCTCTGAAATTTTAAGTATCCTTATCAGATCCGCTCGCAATCCATTTGGTTCAAGGTGATCAAAGCCGGTTCCAGCAAACAATTGGCTCACTAAAATACCACGCCTTAGAATTATTTATTCTAGTAGATATTGTTTCTCACACCCTAAACATAATTTCATCTTTGCTAATGCAGAGCATCCTTAGATGAACACAATACTCAAAGAATCACAGAAAACGCTGTATTGAATAGATCAGCCGGATCTGTGTTAAGTTAATGTTCAATATGGAGTCGTTAGCTCAGCTACTTTTTCCGTAAAGTGATGCGTGTTTTCATCGTTGTCATTCTTGGTATCCATGTTCAATGTCTCCAGTGTTTTCTTGATTTTTCGACACAAACTAAACCACGTCAATCTGGCACACCGCACCAAATCCCACCGACCACTTGTACGTACCAGGACTTTGCTGATCTGCTTCCCCAATACGTCTATTTATAAAACCCAGGAATACGTCTGTCCGATTCCACTGAAATGCTGAGACTCGGAACTTTCCTTTACTATGATCAAGATCACTTTATTGTTTAACATAACTGCTCCCAGGCAATTCGTACCTGGAATTATAATGAGAATTCTGTCTATGGAATAGGGCTAAGGATCGTGTCTGATCTCGGGACCGCATACTCTATTCAATAATGCTGAATAAACAACATACTTCTGGGCTATTCTGAGGCTGCTTTTCAACTGGTAACTCTCCAGGGATTCGGTGTAGCCTACTGAACATCCGCATGGTTTATTAGTTTCGTTTTGAGATTAGAGAAATTTATAGAAGAAGGCAGAGGGAAAATAGACAAAGAATCTCAGTAGATACGGGCTGACTGTCAGAAAAACACGCTTGAAAACTGCTACACCCTGACACTGAAGATCTCGGACAACAGGTCCACAGGCCAAGTGTTAGATGGTGAGAATAGAAAGTGATCGCACGGGTTTCCGTCCAGAGACCAAAGGCCAGCTGAATGGCACATTTAATGGCCACTGCGCACTGTCCCTTCTGAACATAGAACATAGACCAAAACATAGAACAGTTCAGCACAGGATCAGACCGTTCGGTCCACAATGTTATACCGAATCAGCCAATAAGTAAATCAATAAACCCGCCAAAACTAATCCCTTCGATCAACACAATGGCCATATCCCCCCATCTTCTTCATATGCAGGTGTTTATCTAAATGGCCCTTAAATGCCCGTAAAGTATTTATGCCCACTACCATAGCAAGCAGCACGTTCCAGGCATCCACCACTCTCCGAGTAGAAAACAGTCATTTTTATATTTCACAAACATCAGCGGTCCCAGCATAGCTCCCTGCAGATCATCATTAATCACAGACCTCAAGCTTGAAGAAATCACTTTGACTACTACCCCTTGCCTTTTATCCTGAAGACAGTTCTGAATCTAAACAGCCAATTTGCTGGGGATCCCGTGCATCCTAATCTTCTGGATTAGCCTCCCAAGAGGGACGTTGTTAAACACCTTAGTAAAATCCATGTCGATTAGAACTTCTGCTCTACCTTAATTGATCTCTTTCGTCACCCTGTCAGAAGTCAATTAAATACTTAAGACATCAGTTGCTCTACATAAAGCCATGCTGCCTCTCCCTAATTAGGACACTCAGTTTCCAAATGTTCATATATCCAATTCCTAAAAATTTTCGCCGGCAATTTCCAGACAACTGTCGTGAGACGTACCGGTCTGTAGTTCCCAGGATTTTCCACTGTTGCCTTCTTACATAAACCGTTCAGCAGTCCACTGGGACCTTGTCTGTGCCGAAAAAGGACACGAAGATATCGGACAAATCCCCGGAAATCTCGAGTCGTGTATCCTTCTATAACGTAGGGCAAATGCCATCAGGCCCCAAGGGCTTATCAAACTTAATACTCCTAAGGAGAATCAACACTTCCTTCTCCTTTATCTGAAAACGTCCTACATAGTACCCATGCAGCACTGATCATCAGGACATCCATATCATTTTCCATGCTAAGTACTGAAGCAAAGTACTTATTATTTCACTCTAATTCTGCACATCCAAATAAATGTTCTCCTCTTTATCCTTTAATAGGCCTACCGTCTCTCTAGTTATCCTCTTGCTCTTGCTGTCTGTATAGGGTGCCTTGGGATTCACCTTAATTCAACTTGCAATGATTACATCTTGGCTTTCATAATTCCCATCTTTAGTTCTTTTCTGACTTCTTTATAATAATCATGTACTTGGCTAGAACCTAACTTCCGAAGATTACCATACTTTTCTTTTTTTCTTTTTAACTCAATTCATCACTTCCCTGGACATTCAAGGTTCTTTTATCTTCCCTAACGCTGTCCTTCCTTTTATCAGCAATATACCTTTTCCGTTCTCTGTGCAATTAATCTTTAAACTCAATCCGCATGTCTGATGTGCACTTGCCAGGATAAACGGTGTTCCCAATGGGCATATCCTAGATCCTGCCTAATGCCCTCGTAATTTTCCAACTCCAAATTAGGACTTTCCCATCCTTATCTATTGTGCAGAAGTTGTGGTCATTGTCACCTAACTGTTCATCCACTAAGAGGTCAGTTGTCTGGATAGTCTCATTAGCCAACACCAAGTAGTCGTACAATCCCATAATATTCTTCAATTATACCCAAATGGATTTGGTGTCAGGACTCTCGACTCTCGATCCTCTGAATGCAGCTGTGATATTGTCTCTGATTGGTAATACGGATCTTGTCTCTTTTACCTCTTTGTCTATCTTTCCTAAAAATTCAAAAGCCTTGCATATTAATCACTCATCCCTGTCCGTCTCTTACCCAAGTCTCTGTAATGGCCACAACTGTAGATCCATGTACCAATCCATGTTCTATGTTCATCACTTTTACCCATAATACACGTTACATTCACGCCTTTTAAATCATCCGTCTCATCAAACCTGTCAATTTGATTTTGCCTTTCCGATCCTTCACATACTGACCTGGTGCTCTGACTCCCCGCCCCAAACGAGATTAGTGTAAACCCTCCCGAGTACCTTTACCAAATCTCCCGGCCAGCATTTTCATTCCCCTTCAGTTCAGGTGCAATCGGTCCCTCTCGAACGGGTCATCATATTCCCAGAACTTGCTCAATGAACTTGAAACTCTAACACTGTGCCATCTCCTCAGCCACTACATTCATTTCTACTATCATCCCATTCCTACCTACAGTAGCCCGTTTTACTGGCAGTAATCCGGAGATTACTACCATGGAGGTCCTTCTCTTCAGTCTCTTTCCTAACTATATATACTGTGTAGAACCTCTTCCCCTTTGTTAGCAGTTGACATTTGTACCAGTATGCTCCATGACCTCTGAGTAATCCCCCTCTGCATGAGAATAACCTGTAGCCGCTCTGATACGCCCTGGACCCTAGCACCCAGCAACCAACACAGCATCCTGGTGACTCATTTGCGGCCACAGAATCTCCTGTTTGTCCCTCTTATGTCTGAGTTCTCTATCAGGACCACACTGCCGGATTTTACCCTTCCCTCCTGAGCAGGCCATTGGGCCACTAGCCTGACTGCTTCTGCTGTGCTCTGACTTACTGAGAAACTCGCTTGAAAACACAATGCTCCTGGAATTGAAGATCCCAGACAGCAGGCCCGCAGGCCAAGTGTTGGATGGTGCAAATAGAAAGTGACCGCACTGGTGTCCTTCCAAACACCAACCGTGAGCTGGATGATGCCGTCATTGGCCGTAAAATACTGTCCCTTGTGTTCTTGGGTGGTAGGAGGACAGAGAAAATGGGAGAGCGTGGAGTTACCATGGTCAGGGTCGGATTAATATCCACGATAGGTATGTCATTCCGAGAATGAGATCTATTTCACGGTTAAGGTGTGAAATTTGTTCTTGGATGAGGAGCAGCTAGAGTCAGTGCCCAATTTCGGGTACAACTTTCACCGATGCCGGGACCAGTCAAGTTGCTCCACAGCGGCTGGGTGGGAATACTTTACTGAAAATGCGAACACGCTCACAGAGGTCGGTACCGTCTTTGTGTCCTGTCCTGGGTCTGGGGAGGAGTTTCCAGCGGAGCGGAAATTATATATAATTCCTGATCAGTAACGTTGAGGAGAGCACCTTGATCGTGGGGAGTCCCGAGGGATTATTGGCACTAACTTTTCGATCTCAAACACAACATTTACAAATAATTAGCACGCATTGCTTTACTGATCTCAAGATCCCTTTACCCACGGTCACTGGAAATTTCAGCTTCTGCCTCCTCATCATGTACCAGGTCACAATATAGCCACCGTACAATTCTCATTTTATAAAGGGCAATGGGCAGCGGCTAAATTGTACTCTCACCTTCCCAGTGATCATTCGGAAGAAATATTGATAGACTATTAGACCGGTAAGAAATTAATGAATGAAAAAAAGAATCCAGTGCTTTAACCCTTCCAATTATAACCGAGGTTTCGATGCCAACAGGCATCCTCCCTGGTGGTATTTGTCATCGAAATGTCGGCTGTAATGTCTACTTGTACCCGACTGGTAGCCGAATATGGATGAATATTCGAATAAGACTTATGGGACTTTGTTTTTTATTGGAGCGGAGGAAAGTAGAGAGAGGTCTGTGGTTCTTAAAAGTCGTTAAGTTCATAGATGGAATAATAGGAAACTTTTACATTTAAATCGGCAGGGGACTTGCTTTTGCGAATGTGAGACAATGCCGTGGAGGTCTGAGCAAGGCCAGGAGATACTCAATAGTGGGACCTGAAGAAATATGCCGGGCCAGAAAAATCCTGGAAAGCACGCAGACAGATCTCTTAAGATAGAGGCTTCGTCAAGTCGGTCATTTAACCTATGGATGGAGACTTGCCTTTGTTCGGTGAAGTAAAGGAATGCAAGTGCAGGGACCTCTCTTACTCACTCTCTGTCTCTCTCTTCTGACCTTACTCTCTCTATCGTATCTTCTTCGTATCTGTGTGTGTGTGTGTGTGTGTGTGTATGTATGTATGTATGTGCAGAGACAGAGTGTAGGGATCAGTCAATGTCGCTAGTCTGCGTCTGCAGATGAATAATTATACAACAAAAAGATGAAATCTGCAAGTGCAGATGCTCCGTGACAAAGCTCAGTCTTTGAAATTAAACCAAAAGCCTATCCCACCGGAGATACTGAGTTTGCCGCTGGACGTTGAATTCCTTTGCTCGCCTCCCTGTGATGGATTCGGTGGGAGGCGTCATGTCTATCTACGAGGTTGTGTCGGACTGCGCTGTATCTGCTGGAATCAATCAATGTTCTGTTGTAAAGTCAGTGAGGTGGAAAATGCCGGAATAGGAAACAAACTCGGGGAATGCTGGAAAAACTGAGACCCAAGCAGCTTGTATGGAAAGAGAAACCAGTTAACACTCGAGTCAAGGGTTTCCCTGAGAACAGTTCCGAGGAGAGATACTTTCACTGTTTTTCCAAATAATCTGTTTTGCCTGGAGAAGTGTTTCCAGCATTTCCGTTTTTCGTTCCGTCCTTCGGCTGTTCTGTCGCTGACAGGGATCGCTATGGAACTTGATGATTTTCTAACGGAAGAATCCCGCCATCAGCGTCCGGATTTATTTATTTCATCCAGACGAGACTCGGAAGGCGCCGGTAGAAAATGTTCATTCCAGTATTGACTTCACATTTCGGTCATCAGTGATGAATCCGCATTCTGATCAGATTGACTTTATTTTACGGTGTAAACTCCTTCTCTGTCTCCGCCAGCTCTGCGCCCTCTCTCGACCCTCCCACCGCTAAATCCAACAATAAAGTGGAAATATTACAGGATCCCCTCAAATTGCAGCATCGGTTTCTGTTCAGTATTTTCTCAACTTGCTGATCCCTGTCTCTCTTCCAGTGAACTTGGTGGCGATTGTGAGCCTGTCCCGGGGAAAGTGCGGTGTCTCCAAATGTGTCACTCGCTACCTAGTGGTAATGTCAGCAGCCGATCTCCTGGTCGCTATCGTTGATCCACTGCTGACGAGGTATGCTTGGATTAATTTCCCCGATCATTCCTGGAAATAACTTCTGAGTGCATACTCCGCGCTTGTCCGATGTTTACGAATACTGCGACCTCAATCTGGGTGACTGTCGCTTTACTGTCGATCGATTTGTGGCTATTTACAGTGAGAAGCTGAAAACAAAATCTTGCACCAGGAGAACAGCGGCCGTGGTTATCGGGACAGTGAAGATGCTAGCCTGCTTGGAGAGTGTACCCTTAAGCTTTACATTGGAGGCTTATGGAATAATTGATGGTGTTCTCTGTGGTTGTATTTTAACAAAGCTACAAAACTCTCTTTCATGGGAGGCATTTGACAATTTTCACTGCATTTTCGTCCCTGGTATCCCATTCTTTCTGATTTTTCTGTTAAATATTCTGACTGTCAGGCGGATTCTAAGGGCCAGTCGAGCCCGCAGGGGGCTCCGCAAACAAAAGAGTGGAGAGAATGACAAGGACCGGGAGATGGAGAACCGATGGAAATCCATCGTTTTACTCTTCAGCATAACCTGTAGTTTCCTATTGCTGTGTGTAACACGTTTGTATTTTCCATCTATCAACGGGTGTCACTAATTTATGTTTATTATTCAGTCACGGATCTCCGTTACGTCACAGAGTACACAGCGGCAATGCTGTAGATTCTCAGTTCCTGCACATGTATTTACGCTCTGACTCAGGGCAAATTCCGAGAGAAACTAAAGAATGCGGTGAAATACCCACTGAGCCGGATTTTCAAACTCATAAAACGTTAGAAATAAATGCTGTAAAGTATTGCAATTCAGCTGCCTTTATGATCCCTTTTAAATGGAAATCAGTAACAAAACAAACACGAGAAAATCTCTCCGAGTGCATCTGCCCGAAATCAAAGCAGCACACATAAACTCAAAGTCCTGTTAATGGGTCTCGGCCCGAAACGTCGACGGATTTCTTTTTTCCACACTCTAAATGCTGGAGAGACTCAGCAGGCCAGGCAGCTTCTCTGGAAAAGAGTACACTGTCGAGGATTTGGGCCGAGACATTTCATCAGATTCCAGTCAACTGTTTACTCTTTTCCATTTTTTGTGTGTTGCCTTAGAGTTAAAAAACAGATGTTTACAGCTGATCGCGACCGCGTCATTGGTCCTATGTGAACCGATATGGTCTAATCCTGGTAGTACCAATGTTATTCGGCTGTGCCCAGACGGAGCCGACCATAGACAAAGAATAAGCGAATAATGGAAATTTCTGGAATGGCGAGTTAAGCTGCAGTTTGTATTCAGAAATACCTGATCGATATTAAGCTGAACTGACGAATCTTTCTCTGACTCCTTCAGTCAGGGGCTTCCTCATTACTGTTTGTTCTGCAATCAATTCAAGTTCATTGAGAGGGTAATATCTAAATATCAACTCGAAATATAGGCTTAATGTTGAAAGGTAATCCATAATTGCGATAATCCTCAGAATTGTAAACGAGTAACTTTGGCAATAACGCAGGCTGAACTATTCGGGAGAATTCATAGAGATAGGCTTGATGAGTACTTAGAGACGAATAATTAACATAAGAGCATAATAAATAATAACAGGATTAGGCCATCTGGCCATTGGAGCCTCTTCCTGTCAAGATCCGGATCGGGGTCCCTTTAAATTTACTTTTGTTTATGTTACGATCCGCACCGTTGATTCCATGTTTTTCCGTGTTCCTCGGCCTTGGTGATTGGAGACAATTTACGCTCGGTTGAACCGGTAGTTTATAGTCTCCGGCTTTCAGCCGTTCGGCGCGGGAGCGTCTGCAAAGTCACGAAAGGTACGGCGTGCCAATGTCATCTGTCCGGACCAAGCCTAGTCTCCGCCCGAAGCGAGTGTCGGTAATTCGCCTTTCCTCACAGGAGCAACCCTGTCAATTTACCTCGCTAAATCGAGCCTTAAAAGTTTCCTCACCGAGGTGGGTCCGGCAGTTAACCAGCCGGAGGGAATCAAGAACCGCTGTATACTTTTTCCGGGCCGAGTCGAGAGCTCGCCACTACCTGGAGGCTCCAAGTCAAGTCCTGGCTCCGGGGGCATCCAGAGTATCAAGTCGAGTCCTGTTCCTGGCGGCATCCAAGTTCCGAGTCGAGTTCTTGCCCTGGCGGCATCCAGGTTCCGAGTCGAGTCCTGGTCCTGGCGGCATCCAAGTTCCGAGTCGACTCCCGGCCCTGGCGGTCTGTGATTCCTGTCCTACCTCCCTGTCTGAATCCCTTCTCTGCCCCTCTCGCCTCTAGCCCTCGTCTGCAGCCCTCGCCTGCACTTCGGTCTAGTTCTATCGCCAGATCTAGATAGGTACTGTCTGGTGATCTTTCGTGTTGGTCTTGTCTTGTCCTCGCCTCCGTGGGGTAAGTCAGGCCGTCCTGCCGTTGCCCCCGGGGAATCATGTCTTGTCTTGTCTGGTCCTCGCCTCTGTGGGGTACGTCAGGCCGTCTTGCCGTTGCCCCGCGTGGGGTCATGTTTTGTCTTGTCTTGTCCTCGCCGCCGTGGGTAAGTCAGGCCGTCTTGCCGTTGCCCCGCGGGGGGGTCATGAGTCCCGACCCTATGTCCTTTACCCAAGGAGGGGTCCCGGCTCTCTGTTCTTTGTGTGAGTCGCGGCCCTATGTCCTGTACCAAGGAGGGGTTTCAACTCTGTGTTCTGTGTATGTGTTCATGGTTCAAAGTACCTGCTCTCCCGAGACCGAAGCTCTGTTTTCCCATGTCCTTCTCCTTTTCCCCTCTCCTTAGCCCATGTCATGTCCATGCCTGGTTCTGGTGTCCGATCCCGAGGCAAGACCCAGGTACTGGGTCCTTGCCCAGTCCCTGGCTCGGAGTCCATACCGTAGCCTCTTCATGTCGCCTCTAGTTCTGGGATCCGATTCCGAGTCCTAAGCCAGACCCTTGTCCCAGCCTAGTCGTAGTCCTGAGTTCTTGTCCAGTTCGCTCTTCCTGCTCCTGCCTTGCTCTCCTGGTATCAAACAATAAACTCAATTTATTTAACCTCGCAAGATGTGTCTTGCATTTGGGTCCAAACTTGCTCCCAATGCCCCACCATTGTGACACTTCCACCATTTAATAAGATCATAGCTGATGTGGCCATGGGCTCAACTACACCTGCCTGGCTTTTCCCCGTAATCCCTAACTCCCTCGTTATGCTAAAATCTATCCAACCTTATCTTCAATATATTTACTAACTAGCCTCAACTGCTTCATTGAGCAGACAATTCCATTGATTCAACACTCTCTGGGAAAAGCAATTCCTCCTCATCTCCGTCCTGAATCTACTCCCACGCATCTTGAGGCTACGTCCCCTATTTCATATCTCACCTGCCAGTGGAAAGGTTTCATGTCTCTATCTTGTAGTAGTAATACTAGTAGTATAGTAGTAGTAATAGTAGGGAGCCGTCGACATGGGATTGTGCCTCTGGTGGACTGTGTCGTCTCCAGGGCGTAAGCATGGGCGGGAAGATTTGATGAACTGGATATTTCCCATGAAGCCGCCCCCCCCCCTCCACGTCACTGATGTATTCCAATACAAGAGCAAGCGCCAATACAGCGTGGCACCAGTGTCGTTATTGAGGGTGCCAGAGTGAATCTGTAAACAACAACACACTGCCTTAGGGATCCCGGCTCCAGATTTCTTCCTCGGGGTGTACTCCCGAAGCTTTTCCCCTGGGTGGATGTCGAACCCCACTTGCACGAAGCAACCGGTTTTGAGGCGCCAGTGCTCTTCATTTGCCTCTTCTCTTGGTCAGTAGAAACGGTTCCGCCGGACCTAGTCTCTAAGCCACACGTGAAGACCAGGAGTTGGACTTGGTTGTTAAAGTCTGTTAGAGGCGCAAACCATTTGGAGTGCTTTATAGATAGTGGGAGCTTATCCCCACTACCACCCCAGCAATGACAAACTTGGGAACCTTATCTATCCCATTCATAAGTGTATATGTTTTTATAAGAAAACCTCTCATTCCGCGATCTCAAGCGAGTACAGTCCCAGGCTACTCAATTTCTCCTTATAGTCTAACCCCCTCATCTCTGGAATCAACCTGGTGAACCTCCTCTGCACCGGCTCCAAAGCCAGTATATCCGTCTTCAAGTAAGAAGACCAGAACTGCTCTCAGTAATCCAGGTGCAGCCTCACCAGTACCCTGTACACTTGCATAATAATATCCCTGCCCTTAAATTCAATCCCTCTAGCAATGAAGATCACAGTCCATTTGTCGTCTTGATAGCCTGCTACACCTGTAAACCAGCCTTTTGTGATTCCTGCATAAGCAGTTCCAAATCCCTCTATACAGCAGTATGCTGCATTTTTTACAATTTCTATAATAATCTGTTCTTTAGTTATACCTTTAAGGCCAGTCATATGGCTTTGCTAGAGACAGGTTATGCTTTACGCACCTGAATTACTTTTTTGCGGAGACGACAAAATAAATTCAATAGGATGGAACGGTGAAATCTGTGTAAATGAAATTGAGTGAGATGTCTGACAAGATTCCCCATAATAGACTCATCCAGAAACTCAAGAGACATGGAATGGACCGAAACCTGGCTTCCTGATATACTTTGCCCAGAGAGTATGTGAGGGCCGGTAGATGGAGCGTTACCATGTGGTCTGTTCTGGAAACTCAGTGTTTCTGACTTTTATAAATGACTTGAAAGGAGAAGTTGACAGGTGGGTTGGGAAGTTGAAAGTTGGGGCATCACGCAGCCCAGCAATTACTGTGAAGCTATTCCAGCTTGGGCCTTGGAAATTGGAGTTCAATTCCAGCATCCTCTGTAAGGAGTTTGTACATCCTCCCTGTGATTAGTGCGGGTTTTCTACCAACTCCAAAAACAGTCGATTGATTTGTCATTGTAACTTGTCCTCTGAATAGGCGAAGGGTGAAGTTGATGTTGCTGGGCGCCAGGAGACATCTGGCTGGAACGGCCAGTTCCTCGCTGCACCTCTAAATAAATAAAAAACACGAAGGCTGGTGGTGTTGTGGATAGTTTAGAAGGTGTTCATAGGCTATAATGGAACATGGACACAGTGCAGAGCTGGGCTGAGAAGTTACAGATGTAGTTCCATCGGGAAAAGTTTGAGGTGATACCCAATGAAAAATCAAACTGGATTAGCGAGTACAAAAGGCAGGATTTATCGCAGTATGGATGAACTTAGGGATTGTGCAACAGAGGGATTTGTGCTGATCCATAGATCCCTCGAAATTTTCACGCACGATAATTGGGTGATTAAGACTGCTTATGATGTGTTGGCCTTCTTTATTCAGGGGACTGAGTTGAAGAGCTACAGGGTAATGTTGCATCTCTGTAAAACTCTGATCAGTCCATCCTTGCAGTATTCAGTTCAGTTCTGCTCGCCTCATTATAGAAAGCACGTGGAAAGTTTGAGAGGGTACAGGGGGCATTCACCAAGATTCGGCCTTAATTAGAGAATGTATGTTATGAGGAAAAGTTTAGCAACCTGGGAATTTTCTCTTTAGAGCAAAGGGGATGAGAGGAGACTTGACAGAAATCTACAGGAGAAGCCAAAAAGATGGATTACGTGGAAACGCAGCACATTTTCGGCAGGGTGGTAATGGCTCCCACGAGAAGACATACCTTTTCTGTATTTTGAGGGAATTATAGAGGGAGGGGTGCCAGAAGGAAGTTTTATTTTACACACAGAGAGTGTTGAGTGGTGGAACGCCCTGCCAGGGTCGTGCAGTAAGGAAAGAGTTAACTGTGATTCCTCCTTGGATGATTCTGAAATAAAATAGAATTCTGTAAGATAAAACAGTGTTAGCTTAGAGTGAGGACTTTTGAAAAAATGCCAGACAACCACTCTCCAAAAATGCTTTCAGAGAGCCAAGTTCAGCCATAATAGTTGAAATGGTGAAAAATATTATTGCCTGGGCTGAAGGTCATATGAGTTTAGGTGGCTGCAGCTAGACCGACCAAGACGGAAATGTACCATTGTAAGGGGTTTTGAAGGGTATAAAAAGGGCACATTCTTTGTTGCCAGAGGGAAAGAGGGTTTTGTATTTGGCTACATAATGGCTGGAGCGGAAAGAGGGGAAACTATGTTGAAAGAGAAAGATCGAGAGAGAGAGAGAGAGAGAGAGAGAGATGAACAGTAATAAAGTGTTTTGTTTTAACACGTGTGCAGTGTCTCCCTTGTTTCCGAATATAATATAAATAGCATGAGCTCAACCAAAATGAACACTCAATGAATTTTAAAATAATTTTTGCTCCAAAGAGATTGTTAGATAAGCGCATGTATACACGGGCAATGGAAGGATATGAATTACTGGCAGAAATCACGTTAGCTGGAGGGGACACAGACAGGTGTATCCGTGGAATTCGGTGAGATTGCAGGATGGTGCGTTCCCATTAACATTTCATGGCTAAGAATGTCTTTGAGAAAGTGCAGGCCATTCTGAAAGGTCAGGGTGAGCAGCTAGGGTTTGTGGTCCCTCCTAGAACTAACAACAAAGAGAAAAGATCCTGCTATGAGAATCCAGGTAGTTGGGAAGAACGTTATGAAGTAGAAACTCTGTGTGCAGATCTTAGGATTACTTCTATTGCCACGTGATTATGAGGTAAAAGATGGTAAGGTAATACAGTTAAATGTGTGGCTAAAATCTGGTGCAGACGGGAGGGTATCAGTTACACAGATTTTTGGGCTTTCTTCCAGGATAGGTGGGACTGGTGTAAGGAAGATGTTTTATTCTAGTACTGAACGGAAGCTTATTTTCTCAGCAAATAACATTCTGGGGTAGGTAAAGAAGTGTTCGGTGGACACCAAAAGGAAGTCCAAATGGAGCCTTGTTAATGAGTATAATGGCACTGTGGGTTTGGATCTTGTTTATTTCAGTACAGGACGCATAACAGTCAAGGAAGATGTACTTAGAGCCTGGATTAGTACCTGGCACGGTGATCATTCCAGTGGTTGAGGGTAGGGCAGGACTGATACCTAAACCTTCCAGGAGTCAGATGATTCAGACAGTCCATACGGAGGTAAAAGAGGCTGGGGAGCTGCAATATTGACCAGGTAGAACGTCATAAGTTCAAGGTCATCACGGTGGTTTATCTAGTAAGACAGGGGTTTCAAATTCATTTTAGGTCAGGGGCCGGCTTGGGCAGAATGCGACGTCATGCGGGCCGGATCAGTCGTGAACGCGCGAACGCACGCGCGTGCTCCCCCAGCTTTCGTCGCCTTCGTTTATTTTTCAACCTGCTCTCATGTGTCTCAGTCTCTGCTGTAACTACTAAGTGCTGCACTTCACGAATTTTGTTTCTTATGAAGAAGTTTGCCCAGCAAGCATTATTTTTTTGTGATTAGTTTTAACTTACAGTCGTAGGCTACAAGGAATTTGCGATGAGAGAGAGAAAAAGCGATGCTATTTTGGCTAAGATTGTTTTGGGAGTCACACCCTAATACACTAATAAACCATTTGAAATCGAACATTAGCAGACACAAATGTAACGAAACAAATTGTAAATGTAGGCTACACAACTGGACCTAATTTTTATTAGCCTGCTTCCAGCAACCAACTCAGACAATGAACACAGTTAGCCTCTAATTTTTAATGAAGTGATCACTTTTACAATAATAGAATAGTCAGAAAATGAATGAATCACAATATTATGACACTCAATATTTCATGATGCATTTTGCTTACATGTCGTAGTGCATCGAACAGTGTCATTCATATTTCACTTGCTGCTTCCAGACACCAGACATCTCTTGGCTTTAACCAGTCTGTCAACATCAGGGACCAGTTTCTGGACAGTTGTGATTTTCATAATATCATTTAGATGTCTGTGTGTCAGCTGCGAGCGCAGTTTGGATTTGTTAATGTTCATTATGGAGAATGCCTGCTTGCAGAGATATGTTGTCCCGAACATGCAAAGGATATTTGAGGCAAAGTCTGTCACCCTGGGGTACATCTGTCCCAGGTATTGATAGAATGCGTCCAGGCCCACAGTCTGAAATTTATATTTCAAAGCCGAGTTACACTGAATTTCATTTAGTTCCATTTAGAGTTCCTCCGGCACATCTGATGCTGCGTTGACGGCAAACGGCCAGCAAAACAGTAAGAATTCCTTCTCGAGCTGAGTGAAGACTTGGAAACGATTCTGTAACTCACATTTTAGCCGTGATATTTTGTCCTTGTACCTATCCATGTTGTCATTATTCCCATGAACGACACGCACAGACTGCAAGGAGGGGAAATGAGCTGGAATGCTCTGGTATAATTGCATCTCCAACAGGCCTAATTTAATTTGAAAGGCATGAATGCTGTCGTAGTATTCTGTAACACGTTTGTTGCGGCCTTGCATGTTAACATTAAGCACATTTAAGTGCTCTGTTATATCGACCAAAAATGCAAGATCTTGAAGCCAGTCTGGGTCATCCAACTCTGTCACCGATTTCCCTTTCTCGTTCATGAATAGTCCAATTGCCGCACGTAATTGTAAAAAAAACATTTGAGCACAACCCTTCTACTCAACCAGCAGATTTCAGTGTGGTAGGGTAGGCCGTGTCCAATATCACTTTCGGACAAAATTGTTCTCTAAGTACACACAACAAGCTACTGCGCACCAGGCGGCACAGAGAGCGGTGGGAGAGAGAGAGAGAGTTCGGCTGCCGTACAGATACGTAATAAATGGTCGTGAATATACTTTTTTTCCCCAAATCATCCCGCGAGCCGGTTTGGACCTATTCGCGGCCGGTAGTTTGACAGCCCTATTGTAGACAGTTCGAGAGGGAGGATAGGCAGGTGTTAGAGAAGGGACGCGCTCAATCCGAAGGTTTGAGATGTGTATATTTTAACGCAAGGAGTGTTGTGAACAAAGCGAATGAGCTTAGAGCGTGGATCAGTACTTGGAGATATGATGTGGTGGCGATTACAGAGACTTGGATGGCTCAGACACAGGAATGTTTACTTCAAGTGCCAGGATTTAGATGTTTCAGAAAGGACAGGGAGGGAGTCAAAGAGGTGGGGCGTGGCACTGTTGATAAGAAATAGTGTCATGCCTGCAGAAAAGGTGGACGCCATGGACAGGTTGTCTATGGAAACTCTGTGGGTGGAGGTTAAGAACAAGTAGGGGTCAATAACCTTACTCGCTGTTTTTATAGGCCGCACAATAGTAACAGGGATATCAAGGAGCAGAGAGACAAACAATCCTGGAAAGGTGTAACAATAACAGATTGTCGTGATGGGAGATTTCAATTTCATTAGAGCAACGGGTTTACATGGGGTGGAGTTTGTTAGGTGTGTTCCGGATTTTTTCTTGACACAATATGTAGATAAGCCAACAAGAGGAGAGACTGTACTTGATTTGGCATTGGGAAATTAACCTGGTCAGGTGTCAGATCTCTCTGTGGGAGTGTATTTTGGAGATAGTGATCATAATTCTATCTCCTTTATAATAACATTGGAGAGAGGAACAGACAAGTTAGAAAAAGGTTTCATTGGAGTAAGGGGAATTATGAGGGTATCAGGCAGGAAATTGGAGGTTTAAATTGGAAACAGATGTTCTCAGGGAAAAGTACGGAAGAAAGTGGCAAATATTCAGGGGATATTTGTGTGGAGTTCTGTATAGGTACGTTCCAATGAGACAGAGATTTATGGTAGGGGACAGGAACAGTGGTGTACAAAGGCTGTAATATATCAACTCAAGAAGAAAAGAAAAGCTTACAAAAGGTGTAGGGAGCTAGGTAATGTTAGAGATCTAGTAGATTATAAGGGAAATAGGAAGGATTTGAAGAAGGAAATTAGGAGAGCCATAAGGGGCCATGAGAAGACTTTGGCGGGCAGGATTAAGGAAAGCCTCAAGGCATTCTACAAGTATGTGATGAGCAAGAGGATAAGACGTGAGAGAATAGGACCGATCAAGTGTGACAGTGGGAAAGTGTGTATGGAACCGGAGGAAGTAGCAGAAGTAATCCATGAATACTTTACTTCAGGATTTACTATGGAAAAGTATCTTGGTGATCGTAATGATGACTTCCAGCAGACTGAAAAGTTTGAGCATGCAGATATTAATAAAGAGGATGTGCTGGAGCTCTTGGAAAGCATCAATTTGGATAAGTCCCCGGGACCGGATGGGATACACTCTAGGCTACTGCGGAATGCGAGGGAGGACGGTGCTGAGCCTCTGGCGATGATCTTTGCATCATCAATGGGGACGGGAGAGGTTCCGGAGGATTGGAAGGTTGTGGATGTAGTTCTTTTATTTATCTTGGGGTCCGAGTCCACAGGACACTCAAAGCAGCTGCGCAGGTTGACTCTGTGGTTAAGAAGTCGTACGGTGTGTTGGCCTTCATCAATCGTTGAATTGAATTTAGGAGGCGAGAGGTAATGTTGCAGCTATTTCGGCCCATGGTCAGACCACACGGAGTACTCTGGTCGCCTCACTACAGGAAGGATGTGGAAGCCATAGAAAGGGTGCAGAGGAGATTTACAAGGATGTTGCCTGGATTGGAGAGCATGCTTTAGGAGATTAGATTGAGTGAACTCGGCCTTTTCTCCTTGGAGCCACGGAGGATGAGATGCGACCTGATAGAGGTAAGATGATGAAAGGCCTTGATCGTGTGGATAGTCAGAGGCTTTTTTTTTCACAGGGCTGAAATGGTTGCCACAAGAGGACAACGGTTTTAGGTGCTGGGGATTAGGGACAGAGATATCAGGGGTAAGTTTTTTCCTCAGAGAGTGGTGAGTGCGTGGAATGGGCTGCCAGCAACGGTGGTGGAGGCGGATACGATAAGGTCTTTTAAGAGATTTTTAGGTAGGTACATGGAGCTGAGTAAAATAGAGGGCTATAGGTAAGTGTAGTAATTGCTAAGGTAGGAAAATATTCGGCCCAACTCCGTCGGCCGCAGGGGCTGTATTGTGCTGCAGGTTTTCGATGTTTCTATGTTTCCATGTTTCTCCTGACGCATGTTCTGAAACCCCGCCATGAGCTTCAGTGGGCTCCCTATCGTACTAAAAACGCTCTCCAATGCCTCTAGATACTCGCCAACGGTAGTTTACTCAGCTCTCACCACGTCTGCCGCCAACGCCTTCAAACTTCCAAAAAAATCTCTGTGTCTCACCGTCATCAGCGCACTGCCCTCATCTAACACCTGAGGGGTCTGCAGAGTCCTGGTCTCAATCTCGTCTTTCCCCTCGAGGGTGGGCGTTATTCCAGAGAATATTTTTCGCTTCCGGTGGGGACCCACTGTCTCTGCACTGGGCCAGTTATTCGCCGCGGAGGTGAGGACTGATGCCAACTCAGAACTCTCACTCTTCACTTAGTGATGGGGACTAATTTGACATCCAAATCCGACCACCCTTTCCCCTCACTCCTCAGAGACGGTGGAAACGTGTCTTTGAAACCTCCGCCCCCAGCTACGGTAAATTCAACTTGTGACTCTGTCCTCTCCTCTACCTTCTCCTCCGCCCTGATAGTATGGCCAGGCCATGGTCCTGCCTCACCTGGGGCACCAATACACGATGGCAGTTCCACTACCGTTACGACAGCGATAGTCTAAACTAAAACAGGGTCTGAGCCCGCGATTTTGATCAAAACGCCGCGCTACGATCTCAACTTTGCCAATATCTTTATCCGTTCACAAAAGTCCAATTAACAGTTCATCCGGGGTACGAATATCCACCCCACTCAACACGGATGAATTAGTTCCAGGTAACCCCACAGAGGCGCACCATCGGTCCACCCCAGCAGCATCCATATCAGCACAGATTTAAACAGACAGCCTACTGGTTCAATGCTCAGGGCAATCACACAGCACCGACGGAATCAATCCCGAAAGTAGCTCCCATAATTGTAACCTTTAGGCTCGGCCACCACGTCTTCGTCTCGGGGAAGACAACTTCTGGCCCCGCCAAACTGAGAAATCTTGTTCGTGTGGGGGCTGCGTGATGTATTACCCGGTTACAAATCCGCGCTGCAAAATATCCGACAGTACACCGTATGTAATTAACTTATTGAACTTTATAAATCTTAATCTGAATATAGAGTTCGTAAGAAAAATAAAAAGGTAAAGGGCCCGTGTTAAAGGAAAAGTCAAAAGTGCACGTTTGAGCTCACTGCGATACGGACATTCATTAACCATCAACCTCCTCCGGGTTTCTCCGACTTTCTTATCCTCGCTCCCACTCCACTCCGGTAGTGGTCTACCAGGTCTACCGACAAAAGACCGCGAAAATCTCTCTTTCAGACTCACAGCAAATAACAAAATTTCCCTCATTGGATAGCCCCTACATTCCAAGCCCCGTTATCACCAGTCATAACCCAAACGAACACCTAAATCCTACACCATCAAACACCTAAATCATACCCACATGCAAAATTAAACCGTTAAATTAACAGGAATTACAGTTAGAAACTAAAATAACTTCGAAGGTGTTTTTGTTTTCATCGTCCAATATCAGGGAAAATGCACTACTGCAGATGCACCTTGGGCAGCAAGGTACAGTGAATCTGCGATTCCCCGTACGTGTTACAAAGATATTACATTAACTGGAAAACCTACTGCTACAAGCACCGGCAAGTATTTTTTTTAAAGAAACGCTTTCGCCTTCTGCTTCCAATCAATTATAACACTTCTGGTAACAGGTGGACGGATAAGATGAAGCGAATTCAGTATAGATAAAATGTGCGCTGAGCTGTCCTGTCTTTCCTGTGGGTTAGTGCTTCAGACGAAACCATCAGCTCGTTACAGTTCCAAAGAGAAATTCCACTGCGTCCAAGGATATCTCAACATTTCAACAAGTCCAGAAAATTTGAGCACATGCAGAAACGCTCCACAAAGCAGCAGTTTATGACAACGAATACCATAGATTCGCCACCCGCAAGCTGGAGAAATCCCTCCTCATCTCTGTTCTAAAGGGACCTCCCTCTGTTTTGTGGCCCGTAGTTCAGATGGTGAAGGAGTTCCGTGGTTTGTTTGCCTTCACCAATAAGACCTTTGGTGGAGTTGGTATGTCATGTTATAGTGGTACAAATTATTCATTGGGGTGCGCTTGGATCACCGTGTGCAGTTTAAATCACCACACTGTAGGAAGGATGTAATTAAGCTGGAGATGGTGCAGCTTATTCGCAAGGATGTTGACTGGACTGGAGAGCTTGATTTCGAAGGAAAGATTGTTTGGGCGGGAGCTGTTTTCCTCGGTGGTTAGCTGGCAGAAGAGCGGCCTGATAGAATTTTATAAACAGGTGAGATAAATGGGATAAAAATGTCCAACCCTGGACGTCACAGCTCTAACGTGTGAGAGAGGGTAAGTTGAAAAGATCTGCGGGATAAAATTATTTCTTTGCGTTGAGAGTTGTCTATGGCTGACCTGCTCTGCCATGGGGAGTGCTGGAAGCATTTACAATAGTGGCATTTGAGAGCTTTGAGATAGGCACATGAATATGTAGGAAATGGAAGGACAGGGATCGCACACAAAAAAAGAGATTTAGTGTAGCCCCCCTGGCCAGCCTCAGGGTCACTCGGATCGCTGTCGTCTAGGGAAACAGCCCTCGGCCCCGTCAAACTGGGTAATTAGTTTGTGTGGTTGCTGTGTGATGTACCCCACCCCGCCCAAATAACAGACAATACACCAGATACGATTAAATGATTTACTGTTTATAGATATTACTGGAACTATATAATTAATAGAGAATAAAATATAAAAGGAAAATAAAAGGCGCCAAACTTATCAAAGTTCAATCTCTTCGTCCACAAACAGTTAGAGCTCAGGACCCTTCTTCTTCACCCCACGACCCCTCGGACCACCTCGTCCGGCCGCCTGGGACCAACAACGGTGTTCGACCAGATACTCCACACGAGTCCGTCTCCGTCTCCTCTCCTCGCCCAACGCCCCGCTCGCAGTCCGACCCCGTTAGCGGACTCACAGCACCTGGTCCATCTTCTCTCTCTCTCCCCCGCCTTCTCCCCCAAAACCGCGCTCATACAATATCTTCAAATACACCAAAAACATAACAAATATCCGAATTGGTTCGCAACATTTTCTTGTCACACTCTCACCCAAAACAAGCTACTAGCGCGAAAACCTTCTCAGCGTTTAACATAACAAAGAAGCATTCCCAAGTATAACTTAACAAAGAAGCCATTTTAAATAACCTAGGCAGTAACATAAGAGACGAAACCCCCTTACATTAGTTTATTTGACATTTGTTCAGCAGAGACATCGTGTGCTGTGGTGTTATTCATGTGCTATACTATTCTGTGTTCTCCGTGAGCAGCAATGATGTTAGCAAAGGGCGCACATAATGATTACTGTGAACACAAGAGGGACTGCAGAATGGTGCGTTACCTCATCGGCGCCAGTGTTAAGCATGACACCGAGCAAGCACAGGAAGGATGAGCAGCTAGTTGTCATGATCCCAAAGGCTCTAAACAACGGAGACAGAGAAAGTAATGAGAGAGAGAGTCAGCGAGAGTGTGAGAAAGAGGGACAGAGGGGTAGAGGGAGGAGGAGGAACACAGAGAGAAAGAGAGAGACGGGAAGAGAGAGAGAGCGAGAGAGAGAGAGAGAGAGAGAGGTGGGGAGAAAGAGGGAGATGAGGGATGAGGTTATCCAAAGCAATACAGGGAATTAACTTGTAAATTTAGAATAAAGTCCTTCATTATGTTGATTTCAGGATTACTCTCTGTTCCTCGGGCAACCGTGCGAAGAGCTAGGAAGGCACTACAGTTAAACGTGTAGCAAAGGAATTGGTGCAGTGGGATTGTTTCCGATATCGGGATCATTTAACTCACTTCCAGGGCAGGTAGGTCCGGTGTAATGCCAACAGGCTACACCTAAGATAAAGCCGTTTCACTGGCAGCGCTTGGGAGAGTTTAACGTTGTGTGGCATGGTGGTGGCAAGCAATGCTTACAGATCAGCAGATATCTTTCCACGGACGGTAGATGCAAATTCGAGTAATGTTGAAAGGAAGACCTATTCCCCCTACGACAATGGTGGGACAGAAGTGCTGAAATACTTATTTACTTATCTCGTGATAGAGCACAGAGTGGATTTACAACACCAGCCACACCGCTGTGCAGATCACTCATAGTCAAACCAATCCACATTGTGAAATCGCAGCCCAACAAAGACCAGACTCTGTCCACCGTAGACAGGGAGCTTTCAGCACCAGGACAGCACAGATCTGTACAAAATAGTTTTTGGATGCACAGATTCGTCCCAGTAAAATTCCAACACTATACATCAAGGAGATGGAGATGTAGGAAGCAAACATGATGCTGCCAGGACACAGACTTCTGCAATATCAACAATGCCAGCAGCTGCCGATATATTCCTGGTATAAGCCCCAAGAAATCGACCCCCACTATGAAAGCCCCAACACCCCCACGACCGAGACACACACACTACAGTCTTACTGTGTATAACCCAACGCCATCTGCAGTGAGCACTCTGGCCTGCCCGCACTCAGCACTTTATTGCACAGTTGCTACCGAGTAGATCCTCAGCACTTCAAGGACAGATATAAGTAAAACACTGACAATAGACTGAAATTCACTGATCGGAACAATCTCCCACACGTATCTTTCAGGATGTACCCTTGCAAGGCGGCCCGATTGTGTACCTGGTAAGGCTCTGAAACCTGTGCCAACCAATTGGCCGGAGTATTCAAGGACGTTTTCAAACTCTCTCTGTTACTGGAGGAAGTTCCCGCGCTTCAAAAAGACAACAATTATGCCAGTGTCTAATAAGAATAATATGAGCTGCCTTAATGAATATCGCCCGGTAGCACTCACATCTGTAGAGATTAAATGCTTTGAGTGTTTGGTCATGACTGGACTAACTCCTGTCTCAGCAAGGGCCTGCACCCATTGCTATTTGCCTATCCCCACAATAGGTCAACAGCAGAAGAAATTCAATCGCAGTTCACATGGCTTTAGACCACTTGGACAGCACAAACACCTGTGTCAGGATGCTGTTCATCGACTATACCATCATTCCAAAAATGGTCATTGAGAAGTTCGAGAACCGGGGCATCTGGACCTCCTTCTGCAACTGGATCCTCGACTTCCTAATGGGATGACCACAATCTGTGAGTATTGGTCATAACATTTCCTCCTCGCAGACGATCAACACTGGTACATCTGAGGGTGTGTGCTTAGCCCACTGCTCTACTCTCTATGTTGATATGACTGCGTGGGTAAGCATAGAGCAAAGACCATCAAAAATATGCCAATTAGTGGAGTGGTATCGCATCAACAACCTGGCACACAACGTCAGTAAGACGAAAGAGTTGATTATGGACTTTAGGAAGGGTAAGGCGAAGAGGAATCAGAAATGGAGAGTGTAAGCAGTTTCAAGTTGTTCCTGGGTCTCAAGATCTCCGAGAATCTAACCTGGACCCAACATATCAATGCAGTTATAAATAAGGCAACACGGCAGCTATCCTTCATTAGGAGTTGAAGAGATTTGGTATGTCAACAACACACTCAAAAACTTCTGTAGTGGTACCGTGGAAAGCATTCTGACAGACTACATTACTGACTGGTAGTGAGAGGCGTGGCCAAGTGCACAGCAACGAAAGAAGCTGCAGAGGGTCGCAAATTTGGTTGACTCCATCTTTGGTACGAGCCTGCAAAGTTCCTAGGACATCTTCAAGGAGTGGTGCCTCAGAAAGGCAGCCTCTGTTACTAAGGACCTCCAGCACCCAGGACATGTTCTCTTCTCATTGTCACCATTAGGCAGGAGGTACAGGAGCCTGAAGGCACACACTCAGCGATTCAGGAACAGCTTCTTCCGCTCTGCCATCCGCATCCGAAATGGGCATTGAACCCTTGGCACTTGCTCACTTTTTAAATACATATTATTTCTGTTTTGCATGATTTTAATCTATTCAATATACGTCTACTATCATTGATTGACCTATTTATTATTACTATTTTAATATTTTGCTTTTTTCCGTCTATACTATGTTTTACATTGCACTGCTGCTGCTAAGTTATCAAATTTCACGACACATGCCGGTGACAATAAACCTGATTCTGATTATATTTATTCCTCTTCATAGATACTGCCTGAGGCTGCAGAATTCCTCCAACATGTTTGTAGGTTTTACATTCCGCATTGCAGTGCACCATTCTGCAGTGCCACACTGTACCAACCCTCCAGCCTACTCTCAGTACCACATAGGAGGCCATAAACGATCCCTGTTGCACCCCACAAGTTGCATCCCACCCCCCAGATGGAAAAAATATTACATCGCTCTTTATTTATCGCGTGTAGGAGAGCCTTCAGTCCATGTTAAAACACGTCTACGGTTTACATGGCATTTTTGTTTATAACACTACATGTAGAGACTTGAGGTATGCCTACTTTTAATTTGAGGTCATGTCAACAGGGTTTATATTATCAGCTCTCTCCTAAATATCCTAACTTTAAACAGTTGGAGGCAAGCGATTGCTCGTTTCAATGAATTTCTGTCTCGTGTCAGATTTTTACTTATTTTGGTCCTTGTAGTTCTGTGGTTATCCTCGGTTCTAGCAGTGGACAAGAGTGCTGACTTCGTTCCTGTTAGATTGCTCACTGCACAGCTCGTTGAGTTGATTACAATATGTGTGTGTGTTCATTTGCAGTGTTCATTGTCCTTATAAAAAACGCCTGACTCTCTCTGTACTGTGCAGTGTGTGTGTGGTGGGGGAGAGGCGAAGTGCTGACATGAGTGTCGGATGGTGGATAATCCTTCAACATCCTCCCTTAATGAAGTGTAGAGATCAGTATCCCTGCCGGACCATGTTTGTTTTTTTAATTTGCGCACCTCTTTGCTGCGGATTTCGCTGGAATTCTACAGGACCGACTCTGTGCACATCAAAAACTGGATTTTGCAGGTCAGTGTATTTCTCGTGTTGAACTATCCTGGTGCAGAGTTCCCTGTCCACATTGGGCTCTAAGTTTGATCTATGCTGGGTTGGGAGTTCACAGTGTAGAGTGGGTTATTGATGTCCTATCTACGCAGCAGAGTGGTTGGCACCATAAATCCAATCTATGCTGTATCGGTCTAAACAGAAATCAACACTTCAGTATCTCAGTCTAACCATTCTCCTGTGCCGACCTGGATTTCCTTTCAGTATTACTCGGCCTCCCTTCTACAATCCGCTGAATGACCTGCAGCATTAGTTCCTACCATCGTGCCACGTACCTCTAAACGATAGCTGGTCCTGTCACCTAAACCACTGGAGAGGAATTTTGCTCCCCTTCGTTATAGATGTAACCTATCATCATTGCACAGTTCCCAACCGCCAAGGGAGAGAACCCAATGATCCCTATAACTGAAACGATTCCACTGAACCAACCCCTTGGCCACACAGTTGGGTAGACTGTCTTCCGAGTTCATCGCCCTGTTTCACGTTGATCACGGAATGCGCTGGCGTTGATCCTTCCTCTTCCTGCTTGGCGTCGCAATTAACACTGGCGCCACTGAGGTAACACATCATCCTGCATTCTCATTAGTGGTCACAGATAAAGTTGTGTGTGCCCCTGGCTGACATTATTACCGGTCATTGATAACACAGAACATTATAGCACCTCGGCTGACCATGACTTTGGTGATTACAATGACAAATAAAGACAGATCTCCTCTGTTTCTGTATGATCCATATCCCTCGATTTCCTACATATTCATGTGCCTATCGGAAACCTCTTAAATGTCGCTATCGCACATGCTTCTTCCGCTCCCCGTGGCAGTGTGCGCCAGGTACCAACCACTCTCAACGTAAAGAAATAATATCTTCCACCACATCATTGAATTTACACTCTCTCTGACCTCAAAGCAGAGCCTTCAGCTGAATGACATTTTTTTTTACCAGGAATAATAATGCTGACGATAGGCGGCGCGTCAGCAGCATCTCCGAACCTGGTGTTGCTTTAATTTATTATTTTTTTAAACTAGGGCACTAGGGCACATTTTTCAATTGCACATTGACGGGTTATTATATTGTAATTTCTCCTCCACTGTGCCTATTGTCTTGTTTATTATTTATTGTACTGCTCTGCACTGTTTTGTGCACTTTATGTCGTCCTGTGTCGGTCTGTAGTCTGGTGTAGTTTTGTGTTGTTTCATGCAGCACCATGGTCCTGGAACGTTGTTTAGTTTCTGCTGTGCACAGTACCAGCAGTTTATGGTCGAAATGACAATAAAAAGCTACTTGACATGCCTTGACTGTCTACCCCATATATATATCTCCGCGCTTGAATCATGCCTTCAAACTCCAGCCTCCTATTCCAATCAATAATTGTACAATCTTCAGCTTAATTAATGTTTCCTACTGTTTTGTCACCGAAATTGCACAGGGTGAACTAAGGGCGAACTAATTAATAATTTGTACAGGTATAGGACAATTACCCAACACCTCCAATGCCTCTATGATGACGGCAAGATGCCGCCCCCTTCCTGCACCATCTGGTTTCCATGGCACAAACAGTCGCTTCTGCAGGTACTCCATTTGGTTGGGCTTGTTGATATCGGGCACGCAGTTAAATTTCTTTTTGAAGATTTAAATGGCTGACGCTGTCGCCTGAACCACTGACGACACTGGAAAGACAAGACGGCGACTAAATTGGCCCCTCCAAGGTTGGTCGATAGCACATTTCACCCACATTGAACTGATTTCATCTTATTGGTACACCTGATACTGGCAATATTATAATTGATCGGTAACTGAATGAGATAGCGTTTGTTATCCAAATATTAATGAAGATTATAATGATTAAATAATGTGTTTAACGATTCAAGCATTGCGAAACAGAACTGCACTCGCGCTCTTCACTGAATATGTTTGGAAACAACGTCAAATGAATGTCTTTCTAATTCTTCTCCAATAACTGAATATGATAGATAATCACACAATGTTTAAAAATAGTTTGCACTGCGTGTTTGTTCAGTAGATTGTGCCTAATAACACCATTGGGAACACTAATTGAATAAAGCGTGGTTCTGACTGGTACATAAGAAATATTTAAAGCAGTGTTTGCAGACAGTTACGGCATTTTGTACAACTGATCGTCACTTCAGTTATAAAATGGGATATTCCGCAATTTACAACATCGTCAGAATTTACTGCCCGGTGCTTGCAGCAATTAGTGTTCCAGGTAATGTTACTTCTTTGCGTTACGTTAGTGGTATCGTAGATTAACTGTACCTTGATGCCCAAGGTGTAGAATTCATTTGTGCTGTCACTGGACGATGAAAAGCAACCTTCGGCACTGATTTATATTCTAACTGTAAGACAATTAAACAATTCCTATTACAGAAGTTCAAATACACCATGCGGTCTGAAATTAAATCCATTCGCTTCACCATACATCCTGTTCTCAGCAAAACGCCATCCGATCAGGATAGCTTTTGATAACCTCACCTTCCGGGACTGGTATCGGGAACATTGTTCACGACTTAACGGAGATGCCTGAGGCGCTCTGCTGCCGGTTTCCGGCGTTCATTCTGTAGCCCCCTTCAACCCCCCCAGTAAGCCTCAGGCTCGCTCAACTCGCTGTTTTCTAGGGGAAGCAGTCTTCGGCCCTGCCAAACTGGGTAACACCCCGCCAAATAACAGAGAATGCACCATTTATGAGTAAATGATTACAATTTATAGATATTACTGGAACAAAGTAATTAATAGAGCTAAAGTATAAAAAGAAAGTGAAAGGCGCCAAACTTATCAAAGCTGAACCTCTTCGTGCACAAACAGTTGTTGCTCTAGTAACGATCCTCTTTTCACCATTAAGTCCCTCTGACCACCTCGACCCACCTTCTGGAACCAACCACGGTGGTCGGCCAGATGCTCCACACGAGTCTGTCTTCGTCTCCTCTCCTCGTCGAAGAGCCTGGACCTCGGACTCCGGCTCGGGGTCCGCCCCGTCGGCTAGCTCAGGGCATCGCGTCCACTCTCCCTCTCCCCATCGCGCCCTCTGCACAAAAACCCGCGCATCACAATAGCTTACAAACACACAGGAAAGAATAAGATCTATCTCAATTGGTTAGCAACTGAATACAACTCCCTCTATAACCCAAACAAGCTGCTGGTGAGAGAACTTTCACAGCAGTTATATTAACAAAGAAGCCATTTTGATTAGCCTGCGTAGTAACACAAAAGAAGAAACCCCTTACAATTCCATTAGTTAACTTCTGGACGTGAAACTGGCGAGATATAGAGTGTGCATTAAAACCATATAGTCAGCGTGACCGGGTCATACGCATCCCATGTCTGTCAGCGCAAATGGACTGTTAACCTGACTCCACAAAATATCTTAATCGACTGTTACTCATACTACTCTCATAAAGTCACAGTGATCACTCTACGGTAAATTATAGTAACTTTTTCTTAATAACATTTTTCAGTTAATTTAACAGCGATTGTGGTCCTGTCCCGCGGGAAATGCGGTCTTTCCAAATGCATCACTCTCTACCTGGTGTCCATGGCGGTAGCCGATCTGATTTACGTCATCGTAGTGATTATACTACAGAGAATAAATTATATCTATTTGTTTGCTAATTTTTTGCTCATCACTCCGGCGTGTTCGGTGCTCCTTGTCCTGAGTCTCGCAACATGGGACTGTTCCGTTTGGTTGACGGTATCTTTCACTTTCGATCGCTGCGTCGCCATCTGCTGTCAGAAGCTGCGGAACCGATATTGCACCGAGAGAACAGCGACTGTGGTGATCGCAACCGTGAGTGCAGCGTGTTGTGCCCAGGCCATTCCGCCTTACTTTGCTGTGGATCGATGGCGTTGTGTCCCCGTAGCTGAATACTTCACGTCGCCCCTGTGGAAAGCCTACCAGGTGTTTCACAGCATCACAACACCGTTAATACCAATCTGTTTAATTATGCTCTTTAATGTTTCAACCGTCAAACGGATTATAGCGACAAACAGAATTCGGCAAGTACTTCGGAAAAGCAGCGAAAATCGAACTGATCCAGAGGTGGCGAATCGGAGAAAGTCAATGATTCTGTTGTTCGCTATTTCAGCCAATTTTATATTCTTGTGGATGCCCAATGTTGTACATTCTTTGACATCGCAAGTCGAAAACTATTTCTATACAAACAGATATCTCAGCAAACCGACCTATATCCTGCACCAATGTGGGTTTATGTTGGCTTCTCTCAGTACCTGCACCAACACGTGTATCTATGGACTGACGCAGAGAAAATTCAGGGAGGAACTGAAGAATGGATTGAAATACCTGTTTGCTGCAATGGGTGAGATCTACAAATAAAATGCAAACACAATCATTCCCTCTTGCAACTTCAAAACAATGATTTGGAAGATTATTTGATTTCAGCTACAAGAGACAGTTATTTTGGAATCTCACGTTCCAGCCGATGAACAACAATTCAGCAACCGGGATTAATTTCTTATACTTTTCACGGGAAAAAAAAATTATTGAGTGGGCTAGAGTGAAATTTCCGCCTACTGTAGCTGATCACAGGAATATAGCATATAAAATATAAATTGTTGTTTCAATCGAAAATTATCCTTTTGCCTCTGATTTACGACATGTTTGTTTTTAATTTTCCTCTCTTTGAATGACAACATCGGACAGTAACATCAATATAATAATTGTATAATGATTTGGAATATTCTATTCCTCATAGTAAGTTGTCTATTCCAGAATAGTCGGGAATACATTTGTCACAAGGGATCCTTTATACTACCAGTCACGAATGTGGGGGGATCAGCTGGGATTTGATCATTGCACTTAGGTAATCCCGGCGCCTTTGAAATAAATTAATATTTTGGTGATAGAAGAGAGAAATATGCTCCTCTGACTTTATCCATAAGACAATAAGGCACTCAGATATTGGAGCAGAAGTAGGCGATTTTACCCATCGAGCCTGCCTCGCCATTTCACCATGGCTGATCCAATTTTCCTGTCAGCCACAATCTACTGATTTCTCATCGTATCATTCATGTCTTTACCCGTGCGGAATCTCTTAACCTCTCCCTGAAACATACTTAAAGTCATGGCCTCATCGCTGTCCGAGGCAAATATTTACACAGATTCACCGCTCTCTGGCTAAAGTATTTCCCGCTCATCTCCATTCTAAAAAGAGATCTCTCTGTTCTGCGACAGTATCCTTTGATCATAAACTTCACCACCATAGGAAACATGGTCACCACTTCCACTCTATGAAGGCCATACATTTCTCGATAGCTTTCAATTCGGTCACCACTCATTGTTCTCAATTCCAGGGAATACAGCTTCAAAAAAATCAAGCGCTTTTTATCTGACAAACTATTTAACAGTGGAATAATTTACGTGAACCGCCGTTGAACCCTCCCCAGTTTCAGCACATCATTTCTAAGATGAGGCCACCGCGGCTGCTCACAATGCGCCAAATGAGGCCACACGAGTGCTTTCTAAAGTCTCAGCATCACACTCTTGCTCTCATGTTTTAGTCCTCCAGAAATTAAGGCTAGCATCTCAATTGTCTACTTCACCACAGCCTCAACCTGCAAAATGAATCTTTACAGAATCATGCACAAGAGCTGGCAAGTCCCCTTGAGACTCAGCATTAGTCTATTTTCTCTACATTTAGAAGATATCAACCCTTTCATTTATTCCACCAAACTGCATGACTATACATTTCCCGATACTGTATTCCATCAGCCATTTCTTTGCCCACTTTCCAAATCCAAGTCCTTCTGCAGCTACTGTACTTCTTCAAACCAACCTACCTCTCCATATATTTTCATTTCGTCTGCAAACATTGCAACAAAGCCATGAATCCCATGATCCAAATTATTGACATATTAATAATCGGCGCCAACACAGAACGTCTGGTCACTTGTAGCCAACAAGAAAATGTTCACTTTATTCTCACGCTTTCCCTTCTGCTAATCAGTCAATTATTTATTCGTGCTGGAATCTATTTTGCAGTAACCAGATCAGGTAAATTCTTAAGTCGCCTCATACGTAGCGATATGCATTCTTAAAATCAAATTCACATCAACCTATTCGCATTTGACTGTACTGCTTTTTTTTTATTTCTTCACCGGATCCAAAAGATTTGACAGGCAAGGTCTTCCCTTGAGGAAAGGTTGCTGAATAAGGCCTATTTTATGATGTGCCTCAAGTATCCTGAGGCCCCAGACTGCAAAATCAATTCCACATCCTTCAAACCACTGAGGTCAGACTAGCTAACTGGCCTATAGTTTTCTTACTTCTGCCTCTGTTCTTTCCGGAAAACTGTAGTCAATTTTTAATTTTCCAGACTTCCGGAACTTTTGTAGAATCTGATGATTCCTAAAATATCATTACTAATGCTTCCGCGATTTCTTCATCCACCTGTTCAGTACCGTGGGTTTTATACCATCTGGTCCTGGTAAGTTATCGAACTTCCAAAACTCTCTTTCGTTGTATGCACTAAGGAAGACAACGCAAGACTAATTAAGCATCCCACCTCCAGGCTGGGATCATAATTCGCACCAGAAAAAAATGCGAAATAGCAATCGGTTAATTCCATTGCAGATTCTTATTCCGACATTTCGCTGCACCCTCTCCTGTCATGCCACGATGATGCAAACCACAGGTCAGAAGAGAAACGCCTCATATTCCATCTGATTAGTCGCAAACCTGATGGGACAGACACTGATTTTTTTTAATCCAGTGACCTTTCCCCCTCCTTCACTCTATTTTGTTTCCATTTCCCATTCTGAATTCCCTCTTGCCTCATCTCTTCTCCACACCTGCCCATCTCCTCTCTGGTCTCCTCCTCCTTTCCTTTCACCTCTCTTCCCTCCTATTCGGCATAGATTTCAACACTTTATCTTTCCCACCTATTAATTCCCAACTTCTCACTCCAACCCATTCTCCAATCAACCCACTTATCCTGTGATCATCCTTCACCTGTTAGCGTGTAATCCCTCTTCTCCACCCACTGTCTTCCTCCAGTGCCTTTACCCTTCCTTTTCAGTCCTGCTATATGGTCCCGACTCGGACGTTCCACACTTTATTCGGCTCCATGGATACTCATTGACCTGTTCTGTTCCGTCAGCATTTTGTGTGTGTTCCTCTGATCCGTGTGCCGGAATTGCACATCTTCGCCCGTCATTCATCTGTCGTTTAGGCTTACTTGTCCGTATAAGCTCATTAAGACAAAGAGGCAGAATTAGGCTAAATGGCCCATCAAGACTGCTCCGGAATGCAACCACACCTGGTCCCATTTTATTGCCCTCCCCAGCCCCACTCCCTGGCCTTTTCCAAGAGAAGGGACCCAAAACTGGTCGCAATACTCATCCCTGCTCTTATATTCGAGACCTCTTGAAAAAAATAGTGACATTGCAACTGCTTTTCTCACCAATGACACAATCTGCAAGTTAACCTTTAGGGTATTTTCAACTACGACTTTCAACTCTACCTCTCAGATTTTTGTATCTTCTCCCCATTTAGAGAATGGTCTGCACGTTTATTTATTCCACCAAAGTCCACACTTTAAAAGTCCATGTCTAAACATGCCAGCAGCTTTCCTGAATTCCATGGGCTCTTGCCGTAGGAAGGAACCTCCTGTGTGGCACCATGTCATCGGCGTTATTTGAAAATCCAAACATTCAACAACAACTTCACCACATTTATTGATCCTCCTTGCATTCTCCTCAAATAATCCCAACAGGCTCGCCCGGCAAGATGCTCCGTTCCAGAACCCATGCTGACTTTGTCATATATTGTCCTGTGTCACCGAGTGCACCGTAACATCATCCTTACCAATTGAGTCTAACATCTTCCAAATCACTGAATTCAGGGAAATTGGTCTACAATTCTTTTGCTGCTATCTCCTTCCTTTCTTAAAGAGCGGAGTGAGATTTGCAGTTTTCCAGTCTTCCGAAACTACGAGAAAGACCCATGATTCTTGACAGATCGGTACTAATCCCTCCACAATCTCGAAGGAGCAGTTCATCTGGTTCTGGTGACGTGCGTACGTACGTTTACGTCTTTCAGCATTTTGAGCACCAACGCCGTTATAAAAGCAACTGTACTCACTTCCCTTCCGCCACACTCTTTCACACCCGGCATACTGCTAGTGTCTTCCACTGAATCAAAACTTCCATTTATTTCATCTGCCAGCTCCTTGTCCCCCGTTATTATTGCTCCGACCTCATTTTCTAGCGGTCTTATACCCACACACATCTCTTTCATTTTTCAAGCTGGCTTTTTGTAGCCACCTTGATATTGTTTGCTACTTTCCTTTCACCGAGATCCCTCTGCTCTTCCACACTACCAAGTACCCTGCCATTTACTTTGTACTCTGCCTAGCAGTTTGTCCTTCCAAAGTGTACCACCTCACACTTCTCCGGGTTGAACTCCATCTGCCACTTTTCAGCCCACTTCTGCATCATATCAATGTCTCTCTGCAATCTTTGACAATCCTCTACACTATTTACAACACCACCAACCTTTGTGTCGTCTGCAAACTTGCCAACCCACCCTTCTACCCCCACATCCAGGTCGTTAATAAAAATCAGGAAAAGTAGAGGTCCCAGAACAGATCCTTGTGGGACACCACTAGTCACAATCCTCCAATCTCAATGTACTCCCTCCACCACCACCCTCTGCCTTCTGAAAGCAAGCCAATTCTGAATCCACCTGGCCAAACTTCCCTGGATCCCTACCCTCTAACTTTCTGAATAAGCCTACCGTGTGGAACCTTGTGAAATGCCTTACTAAAATCTATATAGATCACATCCACTGCACTACCCTCATCTATATGTCTGGTCACCCCCTCAAAGAACTCTATCAGGCTTGTTAGACACGATCTGCCCTTCACAAAGCCATGCTGACTGTCCCTGATCAGACCATGATTCTCTAAATGCCTATAGATCCTAGCTCTAAGAATTTTTCCAACAGCTTTCCCACCACAGGCGTAAGGCTCACTGGTCTATAATTACCCGGATTATCTCTACTACCTTTTTTGAACAAGGGAACAGCATTCGCCTCCCTTCAATCCTCCGGTACCATTCCTGTGGACAACGGGGACATAAAGATCCTAGCCAGAGGCTCGGCAATCTCTTCTCTCGCCTCGTGGAGCAGCCTGGAGAATATTCCGTCAGGACCCGGGGACTTATCTGTCCTAATGTATTTTAACAACTCCAACACCTCCTCTCCCTTAATATCAACCAGCTCCAGAACATCAACCTACTCATATTGTCCTCACCATCAAGTTCCCTCTCATTGGCGAATACCGAAGAGAAGCATTCATTGAGGACCTCGCTCACTTCCACAGCCTCCAGGCACATCTGCCACCTTTATCTCTAATTGGTACTACCTTCACTCCTGTCATCCTTTTTTTCTTCACATAATTGAAGAATGCCTTGGGGTTTTCCTTTACCCTACTCGCCAAGGCCTTCTCATGCCCCCTTCTTGCTCTTCTCAGCCCCTTCTTAAGCTCCTTTCTTGCTTCCCTATATTCCTCAATAGACCCATCTGATCCTTGCTTCCTAAACCTCATGTATGCTGCCTTCTTCCACCTGACTAGATTTTCCACCTCACTTGTCACCCATGGTTCCTTCACCCTACCATTCTTTATCTTCCTCACCGGGACAAATTTATCCCTTACATCCCGCAAGAGATCTCTAAACATCGATCACATGTCCATTGTACATTTCCCTGCAAAAACATCATCCCAATTCACACGCGCAAGTTCTAGCCTTATAACCTCATAATTTGCCTTTCCCCAATTAAAAATGTTCCTGTCGTCTTTGATTCTATCCTTTTCCATGATAATTATAAAGGCCAGGGAGCGGTGGTCACTGTCCCCCAGATGCTCACGCACTGAGCGATCTGTGACCTGACCCGGTTCATTACCTAGTACTAGATCTAGGATGGCATTCCCCCTGGTCGGCCTGTCCACATGCTGTGATAGGAATCCATCCTGGACACACTTAACAAATTCTGCCCCATTTAAACCCTTGGAACTAATAAGGTGCCAATCAATATTAGGGAAGTTAAAGTCATCCATGATAACAACCCTGTTATTTTTGAACCTTTCCAAAATCTGCCTCCCAATCTGCTCCTCTGTATCTCTGCTGCTACCAGGGACTCTATAGAATACCCCCAGTAGAGTAACTGCTCCCTTCCTGTTCCTGAGTTCCACCCATATTGACTCAAAAGAGGATCCTGCTACATTACCCACCCTTTCTGTAGCTCTAATAGTATCCTTGATCAGTAATGCGACCCTTCTCCCTTTTTTCAGCCCTCTCTATCCCTTTTAAAGCACTGAAATCCAGGAATATTGAGAATCCATAATTTATGTTGCTTCTTGTTTCTCCGCTGTCCTGCCCGCACCGATGTTGTTCCCTTTCTGCTCCATACTACCCCTTTTCTGGCCAGCCTTTACTTAAATCGCTGCTGCCTCCTCTGCACTATTTCTAACAGTCCCTGACTGCGCTTAGCCCCCACGTCTGGGCCTTACTCCGATGGCTTTAACACATCTCCTTGCCTCTCGTACTTGTTTGGGGATCCTGTCTCTCTCTGGGCAATGTTAAGTGCTTTTCAGGTCACACATGTTTTGCGGTTCCGTCGTTTCCATGTTATTGCTCCTTTTCCCGAGTATATGATAGCACTTACCTTACGCAGTGTGTCTATCCCCAGAATAGCAACTTCTTTGTTTGGGCTCACCCAAAACTCTACAGGAAGTTGCAGTCCCTCAATTTGAAGTACGTGAAGCTAAATTCTCGCCCCCCTCATTGTTTCAGCTATTGCACTGGCAATGTGAATCAGCACTACAGCCGTGGGCAAGGGTAGAGCTGTTCTCGATACTGACGACCTTCTGTCCACTCACATTTCACATTGCAGGTTGTGTAATAAACCTCTTGAGTACATCCGTGGATGACCACCATCATTAGAGACAGACGTAAGCCTTTTGCATGACAGCACCACACTAATCCCATTAGCACAATACCTTCCTATGTCATGCCTATTCAAGCCTCCGTTTAAAAGACTCGTAAACACGCTGTGATACCTGATTGAGCCATATCGACTGGCAGCAAATTCCTGATATTATCCACTGAAGGATATCCTAAAGATATAATTGAAACTTAAAAATCCGACTCTTGTAATTCCTACTTCAGGACGTAGCTAAGGCGATATTTACATTTCTTTGCCTCAGCCACCCCAATATTTCTGTCAGGATGCTTTCACATGGAAGTGTAATCGGTCGTAACAACATCGTGCGCCAAATTCATAGTACTGAGCGGGGTTGTTTTCTGCTCGGCCTAAAACCGCTCATACAACTCCAAATGCGATTGGAACAATAAGTTTTTAAATTATGATCATTATTTCCTTTCCTATATATCATTCTGTTCTCGAGACGAATAATAGCACAGCATTCCACTTCCTCAATACCGATGCAACATGCAACCAAGCCATTAGTGATCACACACTTGGGCTTTCACGACCCCTCACATCTCCAATTTTAGAATTCCCTCCACATGTGTAAAATACCCTCCACTTTTCTTCCCTTTATCAAATGTAATGATCTGAACTGCCCGACATTTATCTGCAAGTCATTTGGCTGTTCTCCCAAGTACGCCTGCGCACTCCTCTCTTCTTCAGCTTTACTTGCCCTGCACCTACCTTTGGATTGTCGGCAAGTTTTGGTTCAAAGTTATTAATTCCGTCATCTGGATCGTTTACGCGAGGTGGAATACGCACGACTTAAATTGAACACGTCGGAACACCACTACTCGCCGACAGCCAACCAGTAAAAAATCCCTTCCTTCCCATTATTTGCCAGTCAGCCAGTCTTCTGTCTATGCTAGTAATTTTCCTGTCGTCTTGTTTGGTACTTTTATACTTTGTACTTTATACTCTATACTTTATTGTCGCCAAGCAATTGATACTAGAACGTACAATCATCACAGCGACATTTGATTCTGCGCTTCCCGCTCCCTGGATTACAAATCGATAGTAAATATTAAAAATTTAAAGTATAAATCATAAATAGAAAATAGAAAAAATGGAAAGTAAGGTAGTGCAAAAAAAAACGAGAGGTAGGTCCGGATATTTGGAGGGTACGGCCCAGATCCGGGTCATCTGATAGCCTTGCGTGCAGCATCATTCTGAAATTCCAAGTAGACAATTTGAACAACACCCATTGACCGTTCGGTATCTATCTCCTCTGCTATTTCCGCAAAGAAATCCAACTGGTTTTCCAGGGACGATTTCCATTTAAAGAAACCATCGGGACTTCGTAACGTATGCCATGCTTTGGTCGGAAGTACTTTATGCAGATCCGTTTATCCTGCCATTCAGAACGAAGTTATTTCATTGGAGTGAGGCAAACGAGATTTCAGGATAACCAGGACTGGGGAGATTGGGTGATAAAGAGAGGTCGAAAGGGCTTAGAAATCGTATTCTTCTGAAATGTACGTAATGTTAGGGGGGTTTATAAATTCAGGGCAGAGATAGACGGAGCCGTAAATATTTATTTCCGGGCTAGTGGGTGGCAAAAGGAGAATTCACTGCTTTCGACTGCGAGGAAAGTCTCAAAGGGAAATTGAGAAACAGGGTTTTCACACAAAATTTGCAGCGTTTTTGGAAGCTGTTGTCTGAGGAGGTGGTAGTAGAATGCATGGTTACGGCATCTAACAGGTATTTTGATAATTCCATCAAGAGAAGATGTTGAGCATGATAGAATACAGAGACAGGCAAATGAAAAGCTCCAGGTAATCAGAATGAGGTGGGCTGAAGGGTATTTTTGCATGCTGCATTATTCTGTGACTCTAAGCCTGCTGGTGTTACAGAGCTGGATGGCACCGTCACTGGTGAAAAGGCTGCAGAAAATATTTAGTGGTTGTTGAAGGGGTAATTGAATGGGTGAGGAAGTGATAGCTGGACGCGAACGTAAAAAAAAAGAGAGAGGTCATCAGTTCAGGATGAAATGTAGAAAACAAGGGCACATTTTACATGAGGTCGATATGAAAAGTTGAGAGGGACCGTGGTGTTCTTGTAACAAACAAAGCACTGCGAACTAACATGCAGACACAGCAAGTAATTAGATGTGCAAACATAGAACATGGAACATAGATATATACAGCCCGCAATATTTTGCCGACCATATAACCTACTTTAGAACTACTAAAAATGTCCCTGCCGCCTAGACCTCCATTTTTCTAATTCCCGTGTACCTATCTAAGAATCTCCTAAAAATCCTATTCTATCCGCCTCCACCATCTTCGCCGACAGTACATTCCACGCTCCCAGCTCTTTCTGTGTGAAACACCTACGCCTGACATCCCCTCTATACGTACTTCTAAGGATGTTAAAACTATGCCCTCTCGTGCTGGCCATTTTAGCCCTGGGAAAATCCTCTATCTCTCCCTACGATTAATGCTTCTCATCATCTTATACACCTCAATCATGCCACCTCTCATCTTCCGTCGAACCAAGGATAAAGGGTCAAATTCACTCATCCGATTTTCATAAGACACGCACTCCAATCCAGAAAACATCCTGGTAAATCTTCTCTGCACTCTTTCTTCAGTATCCACGTCCTTCCTCTAGTGAGGTGACCAAAAACGAAGACAATACTCCTAGTGCTGTCTAAACCAAGGTCTTATATAACTGTGAGGTTACCTCACAGCTATTGAACTCAGTACCATGGCTGATGAGTTTCAACACACTTCACGCCTTCTTAACAACACAGCCATCCCATTGATACGGACTCCATGATCTTTCTGAACTTCCAGACTCCCAAGAGTCTTACCATTTATATCAGATTCGTCTTGAAATTTCGTCCAAATGAACCAGTTCACACTCATTTGGGTTGATTTCCATCTGCCACTTCTCAGCCCAGTTCTGGATCCTATCTATGTATAGCTGTAACCTCTGACACCCCATCCAGGCTATCCACAAGACCCCGAATCTTTGTGTCATCAACAATCTTGCAAACTCACCTTTCTACTCCTCATTCCAGTCATTTATACAACATCACGAGGTTGTCATGGAGCAGATCTCTGCGGAACACCACTGGTCACCGACATCTATGCAGAACACGAATCATATACAGCCACCCTTTGGGCTTGTGGGCAAGCCGATTCGGGAACAGCAAAACAAGATCTCATTCGATCCCATACCTCTTTACTTTCTAAATTAGCCTTGCATGGGGAACCTTATGAAATGCCTGACTGAAAACAATATATACTACATCGTTGCTCTAACTTTACCAATGTGTTTTGTTACATCTTCAAAGAATTCAGTCAAACTCCTAAGACACGATCTACCCTTGAGAAAGCCATGTTGACTATCCATAACAGATTATGTCCTCCCCAACAATTTACTCAGCACTGAAGTAAGACAGTCTGAGGTATAATTTCCTGGGTTATACCTACTCCCTTTCTTGAGCAAAGGAACAACATTTGCAAACCTCCAAATCTCCGGTACGTCTTCGCTCCGTATTCCTAGTGCAAAGATCGTCACCAGAGACTCATAAATCGCCTTGCTTCCCAGAGTAGCCTGCAGTGTATCTCATCTGGTCCCAGAGACCTTTCTAACTTAATGCTTTTCAGAAGCTCAAGCACTTTTTTAATATCTATATGCTCAAGCGTTTCAGTCCGCTGTTAGTCATCCCCACAGTTACCAAAGATTTTTTTTTCCTTGGTGAATATTGAAGCAAAACATTCATTAAGTACTTCCACAACCTTCTCCGATTCCATGCACACTTTTCCAATGTCGCCCCTGATTGGCCCTATTCTCACACGTTTCAATTTCTTGTTCGTCACGTACTTGTAGAAAGCCCTGGGTTATTGCCTAATCTTGCCGCCAAGGACTTCGCATGGCCCCTTACAGCTCGCCTATTTTCATTCTTAAGCTCTCTACTGGCAACCTTTTAATTTTCTACAGCTGTATCAGTATCTATTTCCTGACCTTTCGTAACCTTTTCACTTCTGCTTAACTAGGTGTTCTACATCCTTAATCCACCAAGCGTCTTTTACCCTACCATCCTCTCCCTGCCTCAAAGGAACATTCCTATGTATTACGCCATGCGTTACTTCCGTGCATTTCCCTGAGAATATCTGCTCCCAAGTTCCTGAGAATAGCGTCATCATTCTCCCTACCCCAATTAAGAAGTTTTTTTTTCAAATTGGCATTCCGTATCCCTCTCCAGCGCTATGGAAAAGGAGATAGAATTGCGCTCACCAGCTTCAAAATGTACTTCCGCCGAGAGATCTGACACTTGACGAGATTCATTTCCCAATAACAAATCAAATGGTGGAGCTTAGAGCGACGACGGGCCCTAACAGCGACTCCTTTGCTTGCAACTTCGGAAACAGCTCTATTTCTATCTCTAATGTCTCTATTTTTCCTCTTTCAGGGTTTTTCATGACGCTGATGTGGGGTTACGCTCAGAATTCGGTTCTTTGCGGAAATGGGACCTGCTCTCGGGGTCTCTACCAGCGGAAGAATGTAGTAAATTACCTGTTTGTAGCAACGGAGTTATGTTCAAAATAAAATGAAACGGCAGTTACTACTTCCAGCCTCTTCAAAACAATTATATGGGAGAGCATTTGATACGTGCTGTAAGCGACCGTATTTTAGGAATCTCACTGTAAAAGATTACTGTTATTTGCGGAAAGATATTGATCAAATTAACCCATAGGGATGAAACTATTCTCTTCACGAAAGGGGTTGTCTCGGATATTTTGAAATTCCAGTTGTCTGTGATTGATTATAAGGTATCTTACTTAAGCTCTTAAGTAAGGGCACTGTTGACAAAATCTTTGGGTGTTTTGAAAAACATACGTAAAATATAAACGGAAATACCTGAATAACCTGAAAATTATCATTTGTTGCCTCTGCTACCAATTCATCTCGCTTCATTTTATTATCCCTGAATGTCTGCATTGGACAGGAAGGTCAATATGATCATTATAGAATTACCTAGTTTCTAAACCTCTCACACTCACGTGTCCATGACAGAATGATCCAGAATACGAAGTAGCAAGTACTGCAACTTATCTATTCGTCACGAATGAAAGGCAGTAAGCTGGGGATTTGTCATTGCACTTAGGTGATACTGATGAGGTTCCTGTGTGTCACTATCTCAGAGGAACTTTCCTGGAACCATCATATAAATACAATTGCGGAAAAAAAAAACACGACAGCTCCTCTACTTCCTCAGGAGGTCCAGGAGATTCGACGTGTCATCAAAAACTTTGGCAAAACTTTAGATATATGTTGAAAATGGGGCTGAATAGTTGTATTACCACCTGGGCATGGGAACACCAATCCTCTGGACGGAAAATCCTCCAAAAGGTCCTGTATTTGGTCCCCTACATCACGGAAATCCCCACAACGATTCAGGATATCTACGTGAAACGTTCCTGTAGAAAAGCAACTTCCATCATCAAAGGTCCTCAGCACCCAGGCCTTTCTCTTTTGCTGCCATCAGGTAGAAGGTACAAGAGCCTCAGGACTCGCACTACCAGTTTCATGAACAGTTGCAAGACCTCTTGAGGAAAAAGGATAGCTGCATTCAGTTAAGGACTCTTTTATCTTGTTATTACATTGTTGTTATTTATTGCTATTTATTTATTATTTGCATTGCACAGTTTGTTAACAGTTTACAGTCCCTGTTATTAACAGTTTACAGATCCATTTAGAAGTTATTATTCTCTTGATTTACTAAGTATGTCCACGGATCAGGAATCTCTGTGTGTATATGTTGGCATGTAGGTACTCAGAGAATAAATGTTACTTTGAACTTTGTACTTTGCACTTTAATGGTAGCTAATCGTCGGTTGTTCTGTTTTGCTAAGGAAAGCTAGAGCTATGTACCTATTTTCCTAAGTTATCCGTAAATCTCTTTTGGTCTATGCACTATGGAAAAAAAAACACACATGACTAATTAAGCAACTCCGTGACAGGCATGAGTGCTAACCACATTACAAACCAATAAACAATGTGAAAGGGCGAGCTGTTAATCGCATGTCCAGATATTGGAGGGTTCACAGGATCACTACTATGTTTGTTGGTTCACTGATTCCGAAGCTTATGAGAAAATCACGTTTGCTCCGTGAACGGGGATATTCTCGGATTATTTTTACATTCGTCCACCCCGTGCGCCAAGCACTGGCCGGAGAAAACGCTCACGTTCTACACTTGTCTGTTGGTGAGAGGACCATTCACCAACAGGATTGTTGCCTGGGTATGTTATGCAGAGAATGATACAAGGCACTGTGTTGTTGATTCCAGCCTTCCTCCTGCTAGTTCTTCAAATCTTTCCTCCACCTCACTCGCATATCTTCAATTCCACGGCCATCCGTCCTCAACACTTGTTCCCGCTTCCCTAACAGCGATACGGTTCATATTCTGCTTACTTACCAATTCACGAGACTCCCATCAGCACGTCCTTCTCCCATATCTGCTGGCGTCTTCAAATGCATCCTATTATCAGCAGTAACTTTGCCCTTACCCCAGCACTCCCTCCCGCCCACGTGCCGGAAACACTCCTCGCTTTCTGCAAGGCCCATTATTATAGTTAGCCGCACAGGACATATCCTGAAGTTCAGTTGTCCACAACACCCAACACGGGAAATAATGGCCTGATTCTGACCGCCAGGATCTTTCCGCGTAGGAGTGCCTTCCCCTACCTTGTCCGATAATGATAAGTAGCTTATTTTCTCTCTTTCGAAGCTTTGACGAACGGGCATCCACTCGAAACATTAAATCTGTCCCCTTTCTACAATGTCGCTGATTTGCTGTGTATTCCCAACACTTTCCGGTTTTTATACAGGAACAGGACTTTATACTGCAGAGAGCACAGATTACATTAACGTAAATCTTTGGACACAGGCGGTAATCTTTTCAGCCAAAAACAAACCGCGAAAGTAAAAAAAAATGTTGGTTTGAGTATATCGTTTCAACTGCAAAGAGGAGTATCTACATTTATACTTGCATAATGTGGCGGTCAACTTCAAGCAACTATGGCTGGAAGGCAGATTTTGAAAATACGAAGAACTGATATAACTGAAACGTCAGACTGTCAGGAAATTAATAAGGTATTTGTGGATTTTTACTCTAATCTTTATAAGTCTGATTTTCCAGAAAATATTACTTATATGAATAGATCCTTGCAAAGATTGAATATACCCAAAATATCTATTCAAGATCTGTGTACATTAGATGCGCCTATTTAATGAGGGGAAATAGCAAGGGCTATATCTTCCTTTCAATCAGGTAAAGCTCCGAGACCGGATGGATATACAGTAGACTTTTTTAAGACTTTCCCTGAAATACTTACACCTCACTTATGCCAAATTTTCACGGATTCCATATCCTCTGGGACCCTCCCGAAAACTTGTTATGAGGCATCAATTCCATTAATTCTCAAAAGAGAAAAATATTTATCTGAATATGCCTCTTACAAAACAATTTTCTGATTAAATGTAGATTCTAAAATTCTTTGTAAGATTTTGGTTAACAGGCTGGAGAATAACTTTGCCTAAGCTTATTTCTAAGGATCAAATTGAATTTATTAAGAATAGATATTCATATTTTAATATTCGGAGATTATTGAACATTATTTATTCCTCTTCATCTAAGGAATCCGAATGTGTTGTTTCCCTTTATGCAGAGAAAGCCTTTGATAGGGTGGAATGGTCTTATTTATTCGAAGTTTTAGAAAGATTTAATTTTGGTCCGGGTTTTGTTTCCTGGATCTAGCTGATCTATCAAGCTCCTATGCCAGCAGTTATAACTGACAATCAAAAAGCTCTTTATTTTAGGCTATCCAGACGTACCCGGCAGGTTTTTCCTCTTAGTCCGCTGTTATTCAACCTGGCTTTAGAACCTCTTGCTATTGCTTTTCGGGACTCCAATAACGTTCAAGGTATGAAGGGAGGAGATAAAGTGCATAAAATTTCGTTGCATGCAGATGACGTGTTAGTTTATATTTCAGATCCTAAGAAATCTATTCCTTCTAAGTAATCTATATTTTCTGAATTTAGTAGTTTTTCTGGATATAAATTAAATTTGCACAGAAGTCAGTTATTTCCTTTTAATAGTTTATTGGATAAATATGATGAAGTTCATTTTAGCGTTGCTAAAAATAACTTTGCTTATCTTGGTATTAAAATTACCAAAATTTTTAAGGACCTGTATAAATGTAACTTTTGTTCCATTAATTCAATACATGAATCAAATACTCTCTAAATGGTCACCGATGACATGATCATTAATCGGTCGATTTAATGCTATTAAAATGATAATATTACCGAAGTTCTTGTGTGTATTTCAAGTAATCCCTTCCTTTGTTCCTAAACTGTTTTTGATAGAATAAACTCCAAAATTCTACCTAATTTTTGGAACAATAAAACTCCAGATTGAGTAAACATCTATTGCAGAAATTTTTTTTAAAAAGCGTGGTGGTATGCCTTTGCCAAATTTTAGAATGTATTGCTGGGCAATTAATATTCGATATATTTCGTTTTGGATTCATTATTCAGACATACATGTTTGTCCTTTATGGGTGGATTTGGAGAAAAACTCAGTGAAGGGGTATTCTATGGCCTCTTTACCGGGAGTTCCCCTTCATTTTTTGATTTCTAAGATTGGTAGTCGGACCTTAATCCCATTATGAAACATATATTAAGAATTTGGTTTCAGTTTCGTAGATTTTTTGAGTTTAATAACTTTGTTCTTTCCAGTAAAATCCACCTTAACTATTTTTTAATCCATCAATTTCTGATCAGACTTTCTTAGTCTGGAAAACTAAAGGAATAATAACTTGTTTATACTTGTTTATGGGGGATTGTTTAATGTCGTTCACTGTGTTAGTGGACAAATATGATTTATCTAGTGTACACTTTTTTAGATATCTACACACATTTCTGTCCTTCTCGTGTTGAAACAGGCTGGTATAAAGCTCCCTGTCTACACTGGGAGGAGAGAGTGTGATGCGTGTGGTCTTTGCTGGGAAGAGAGTTCACTGTGGAGTGTTGAGAGTGAGTATCTTATCTGCACAGCAGAATAGTTGCCGCTGTAAATGCACTCTGTAGTGTATCGGCACAGAAATAAATAAACACCTCAGTCCCTCCATCTTCCCGGCCACAGCGGGACTTCCTTTCAGCAACACTCGACCTCCCTTCTACCGTCCGCTGGAGGATATCTGCTGACCTGTTGCATTGGCTCACACCAAATTGCCGAAGAGTTATAAACGCTCATAAGAGCTGCCTGCCAACCCACTTGTGAGGGAATTTGCTCCCTTTCATCTTAAGAGTAACCTGTTGTCATTACAGAGGTTCCACCTTCCCCCAGGAGAGTGCGCAATGATCCCTATAACTGAATATATCCCACCGCAGCTATTCCTTACCCACACATTTAACTGTACTGCCGTGTTAGTTCTTTGCCCGCTTACACCTGGAACAGGGATCAACACAATAAAGGGCCTTCTTCTTAACGTAGGTTAATTCCCTGTTTTCTTTATTCGAACGTCAACTCTCTTCATCTCCCTCCGCCACGCCCTCCCCTCACACTACCCCACGGTTATTACACACGTTCCCCCTCCCTCTCCCCTTCCCCGTCTCTCCCACTTCCCCAAACCCATCCCATCTCTCCTTCTCCGCCCCTCATTATCCTTCTCCTTTCGAGCCATTCTGGACCACGACATCTGGCTGCTCCCACTGTCTGTGCCAGCTCGCACTGGCACCAGTGAGCTCCGTGTGTCCCTGACACCACCATTTCAGCTCACCGAGAACTCAGAACGTTATATCACATGAATAGCACCTCCGCTCACACTGCTCTGCTGAACACAATCCCAAATACATGTAAATGACTTATGTTTGTGTGTGATCTGCGTCCCCCTATTTCCTACATATTGATATGCCTATCTGAATACCAACTATCGTAAATGCTTCCACCACACCCCATGGCAGCGCCTGCCGACTTCTCTCAACGTAAAGAAATAATCTTGCCCCCCTCACTTTTAAAGTACTGATCCCTCTCACCCCGAAGCTGTGAATTTTGGCATTGCACATCTGTAACCCGGGAAAAGGATGCTGACTGTCCACCCCAACTTTGCCAATCATCTTTCATAAAATTCTGCCAGGTCTCTCCTGAGCCCACTAACCACCGAAGAAACACCACCTGCCCATCAAAGTTGCTGGTGAACGCAGCAGGCCAGGCAGCATCGCCAGGAAGAGGTACAGTCGACGTTTCGAGACCCTTCGTTGGCCTGAAACGTCGACTGTACCTCTTCCTAGAGATGCTGCCTGGCCTGCTGCGTTCACCAGCAACTTTGATGTGTGTTGCTTGAATTTCCAGCATCTGCAGAATTCCTGTTGTTACCTGCCCATCAAACCCTCCTTCTAACTCATGCCCTCCAGTTCAGACAATATCCTTGCAGAAGTATTTCAGTCTCCAGCTTATTACGTCCTTCTTACAGTGTGCTGACCAGAACGGCACACAGTGATCCAGGAGCGCCCCATTTAATACATGAAACAACTATAGCAGGATATTCCAACTCCCCCAATGCCTCCATGATGAAGGCAAACATGCCGCCCTCATCCTTCACCAACTGGTCTACATGGCACAGAACAGAGGAACACCTGTTACAGCAGAGTTGAGGTGTAATTTCTGTGACGTGCGAGTGGTGAATCTGTGTCCAAACGTTTGCCAGTGGGGAAGATTTCTGCAGGTGCTCGGACTTGTTCGATTTTGTAAAATCATGAGATAGTCAGGAAAGCAATTAAAACTCTCTTTCCAAATTTAACTGGCCGAGGCTGTCGCCTGAAGCGTTAGAAGCACAGGAAAGACAAGACAGGCGACCTCGCTGGGCTCTCCAAGTAAGGCTCACCGCACATTTCACCCACATTGAACTTGCTTCATCTAATTGGTTCACTTATTAATAATAATATTATCATTGATCCATAACTGAAGGAGAGAGCGTTTGGTGTTGTTTTTTTTTTCTTCTAAATGACGAGTATAATTTTAAAAATTACATTTATCGATTAGACCATTACAAAACCGAACTGCACTAACCCTCGTTACAGAAAGTGCTTCAAGGTAACATCAAAGGAATGTCTTTCTAATTTTCCTTGACGATCTATAGATAATAGACAATGACACATAGAGTAAAAATAGCTGACATTTCATGTTTTTTTTTTCAGTGGATTGTGTCTAATGAGACCAAAGGGAACCCTGACTGCTTTGATTGTGTTTTCCCCTGATGTATAAAAACGCCTCAAGTTAGTGGATGCAGGCAGTTGGGACAACTTGCAAACTGATCGTTGTTTCAACTAGAAAATGGGATATTCCGCAATTTACAACATCGTCAGAATTTACTGCCCGGTGCTCGTAGCACTCAGTGTTCCAGGTAATGTCATGTCTTTTTGTTCCGCTCGGTGCATCGTAGATTAATATTATTTTGATGCTCAAGATGCACATGCTGTCCGGTACAATTTATTTTGTTCTTGAACGATGAAAATAAGTCTTCGCTGTTAAGTTAGATTCTGAATGTAATATGCGTTAATTTAAAGGTTTGATGTTATATGGGATATGATTGAGGTGTTTGATACATTAAATATAATATCGATCTAAGCGTACATTGCCACGTTGTACTATAGTTGAAACAACCAAATGCCAGAAAAGTTGACATATGCCTACAAAAATGCACATGCAGGAAAATATCACACTCACAATGCTGGTGGAATCCAATAGGTCAGGCAACATCCATGGAGAGGAATATATTTTTGATGTTTGCGTCCAGACCCTTCACATGGACTTCCTCGAGGCAGGCTGCAAAGATACTACTTCACGCAGCAACATGACAGTGACAGCAATAACTCATCAGGCTCGGTCAGCGTTGAGCCGCACTGTGCCGTGATATCTCTCTCTCTCTCTCTCGCTGACCTGGGGCAGCCCCGGGAAAATTCCGCTCATAATACCCTGAAACCTTACTGTAGGGAGGCGGAGATTCGATATTTCGAAGGTATTAATTATGTCCCAAAATTTCGTCAGCTGTTCTCCTCTCCCTCCATGTAAAATGGAAGCTTCTTCTGCCGTCATCACAAGCTGAGGGAATTAAAAATATATCGTCTCCATGTGGATTACATTCCTGGTTGAAAGTCATATAAAAGTTATGTAGTGTTAGACAGCGAAGGAAATCAATGGTAATATCGTTTCACGCTGTTTTGTGATTGCAATTGAGTTACATAAAAATGTGTCCAACCATGCGAGGTACCTCCAGCCTGCATATTTCAGATGAGTTATTTTGTTGTCCGTTGTTTGATGTCCAATCAGCAAACATGACACTTTCTCCCGGGTTCTCCCCGATACCGGAGAAAACGCCCTATACAGATGAGATATTTGTCACAGTGCGGTGGCTGGGAACGGGAGCAAGGGTGGACCCAACGGCAAGACACATCTTGTGAGGTTAATTAAATTTAGTTTATTGCTTGGTACCAGGAGAGCAAAGCAGAAGCAGGAATAGCGAACTGGAGAAGGACTCAGGACTACGACTAGGCTGGGACAGGGTTCTGGACTAGGACTCGGAATCGAATCCCAGAACTAAAGGAGACATGAAGATGCTAGGGTATGGACTCCGAGCCAGAGACTGGGCAAGGACCCAATACCTGGGCCTTGCCTCGGGCTCCGACCCCATAACCAGGCAAGGGCATGACATGGGCTAGGGAGAGGAGGAACATGGGAACACAGAGCCTCTGTCTCGGGAGAGCAGGTGCATGGAACCTTGGACACATGCACAGAACACAGAGCCGGGACCCCTCCTTGGGTACAGGACATAGGGCCGGGTCTCATATTCAACAGGACACTCACATGAGACTGGACAGTACAAAACAACGACAGACAGATCTTATCTAGCTCCGGCGATAGAACTAGACAGAGGTGCAGGCGAGGGCTACAGACGAGGGGAAGCAAGGCCTCAGGAGGGAGGAGCAGAGAAGGGATTCAGACGGGGGGTAGGACAAGAATCACAGACCGCCAGGGCCAGGACTTGACTCGGTACTTGGATGCCGCCAGGGCCAGGACATGACTCGATACTTGGATGCCGCCGGGGACAGGACTTGACTCGGTACTTGGATGCCGCCAAGGCCAGGACATGACTCGATACTTGGATGCCGCCGGGAACAGGACTTGACTCGGTACTTGGATGCCGCTAGGGTAAGGACTTGACTCGACTCGGTACTTGGATGCCGCCAGGACCAGGACTTGACTCGGTACTTGTATGCCGCAAGGACCAGGACTTGACTCGGTACTTGGATGCCGCCAGAGCCAGGACTTGACTCGGTAATTGGATACCGCCAGGGTAAGGACTTGACTCGGTACTTGGATGCCGCCAGGGCCAGGACTTGACTCGGTACTTGTATGCCGCCAGGGACAGGACTTGACTCGGTACTTGGATGCCGCCTGGGCCAGGACTTGACCTGGAGCCTCCGGGTAGTGGCGAGCTCTCGACTCGGCCCGAGAACAGTAGACAGCGGTTCTTTATTCCCTCCAGCGTGTTAACTGACGGACCCATCTCGGTGTGGAAACTTTGCAGGCTCGCTTTGGCGAGGTAACTTGACAGGGTTGGTCCGGTAAGGAAAGGCGAATACCCGCACTACCTTCGGTCGCAGACTAGACTTGCTTTGGAGACTTTGCAGACGCTTTCGCCCCGGACGGCTGAAAGCTGGAGACTATAAATTACCGGTTCAACCGGGAGTAAATTGCCTCCAATCAGCAAGGCCGAGGGACACAGGAAAACAGGGAATCAACGGTCCGGATCGTAACATAAACAAAGTAAATTTAAAAGGACCCCGATCCAGAGCCTGACAATATTGTTCTAAGAGTAGCGAATTATTTCCCCATGCTTCTCCAAACAAGAATACGTTAGTCCTAAAACCCGGAGCTGCGGCCATTACTCGATTGCTTTGTCCTTTCGAGCACGACTGTCGACTGAAGGGAGGAACACAATGTGTAGCTATTACGCTCGATGGCCCTCAAATCAGCGGGAGAATGAAGACGTGAAAGACATCATCTACAGGGACGTGGACACCTTGGATTACTGGAGGGATTACAGTGCGCCTGTTATGAGAATAAGGGGAAAGTCATAGCCAAAGCAGAGTACACCTGTGGCCGTTCCCCGCAATAATGATTATCCAACTTTAGATGCTACAGTGAGTCACAGTGACTGGATGTCTGGTACAGTTGCTCTGAAGAGCAGAGTGTTGAAGAGGACTATAGTGTTGATTGGAGATTCTACAGTCAGAGGAACAGAGAGGAATTTCTGTGGGCGTGATAGGCACAACCCGATGGTTGCCCTCCGGTGCCAGGATCAGGGATGTGTCAAATCTGCTCCATGGTATTCTGAAAGGTGAGGGTGAGCATCCAGAAGTCCTGGTACATATTGACACCAATGACATATGTGGACAAGTTGAGGAGGTTCTGAAGAGGGAGATCAGGAAACTAGCTAAAAGTTTGAGAAACAGGACTTCCCGGGTAGTAATCTCTGAATAGCAGCTGTTTCGCGTACCAGTGTGAATAAGAAAAGCATGAGTTAGCAGGTGAAACTGGTGCTGGGGCAGATGTTCAGATTTATGCATCATTGGGATTTCTTCTGGGGAACGTACGACTTGTACAAAAGAGATAGGTTACACCTGAGCCCGAGTGGGTACAATACCTTGCAGGCAGGTGGGGTGGAACTGTTTGGTTGGTTTTAACAAGATAGCGGGGGATGGGAACCAGTGATAGTTCGTTTACAAACAGAATCAATGAGTAGTGAAACTCCAGGCACCAAGAGTCTGATGGTAGAGCAAAACTACAGTCATCCGGATCCATTGAAACGTAAATGATGGACAAAACTGAACAGAGCAAATGCAGGACTGAAGGTCTTATACTTGAAAGTACGTTGTATACGTAATAAGGTAGCTGAACGTGTAGCACGTTTACTGATTGGAATGTATGATGACAAAGCCATCACTGAATTATGTCTGAAAGAAGATTATATCTGGGAGCTTAATGTCCAAGCATTCACATCGTATCGGAAGGCAAAGGGGCGGGATTCTTCTGTTAGTAAAAATTAAATCAAACCTTTAGAAGCAAGTGACATACGTTTGGACGCTGTTTAATCATAGTGGGCAGAGCAAAGGAATAGCAAGTGCAAAAAAAATTCTGATGGGAGTTGCATAGTGACCCCAAATAGTATTAAGGACACACACACACACACTGCTAGGTCAGGCAGCTTCGGTGGAAATAGATTACAGGGCCGAACGCTTCATCAGTACTGAAGAGCATAAGATCAGGAGTCAGGGTAAGACGGTGTGGGCAGAAATGGTGATAGGTGAAACTGGGAGGGTTGGGGGGAGGTAAACATCTGGGAAGTCAATTCGTCAAAAAAGATAAAGGGCTGGCGAAGCGGGAATCTGATATGAGAGGACAGACTGCCATGGACGAAAGCAAAATCGTGAGGAGCAACAGAAGGAGGTGATGGGCAGGTAAAGAGATCCGCTGAGAGAGGAAAATGGGAATGGGGAATGGTGAAGGATAGGAGGCTGCATTAGTAGAATTTCGGGAGATCGATTTTAATGGCATCAGGTTGGAGGCTGCCCAGCCGGAATATAAGGCGTTGCTCCTCCACTTTTAGTGCGGGCTACTCGCTACAGTAGAAGAAGTCATGGGCTGACATGTCAGAATATGAATGGGAAGTGGAATTAAAATGGGTGGCCTCTGAGAGACACCGCTTTTTCTGGCGGACGGAACGTAGGTGCTCGGCGAGGCGATCTCCCAATCTATGTCGGGTCTCACTGGAGGTCACGGCGTGTGCACAGGATACAACTGATGACCCAACACACTCAGAAAAGTGTCGCTTCTCCTTGAAGGACTGTTTGGGGGCCTAAATGGTAGTGATGGGGGAGGCTTATGGTCAGGTGTAGTACTTGTTCCACTTGCAAGGAAAAGTGTCAGGAGGAAGATCATTGGAGAGGGGCAAATGGGCAAGGGCGTCGCGCAGAGAGAATTTCTAGAATGCCGAAGAGATGGCATTTTAGAGCAGAGCGTGGGTGCGTCCAATATGGCATCAGCTATTCTGGACTGAGTGTTATGCAATGAGGGAGAATTGATTAGAGCGCTAAAGTTAAAAGTACCTTCCGGGAAAGCGATTGTAATATGAACGAATTCACCCTCGAATTTGAGAAGAAGAAGACAGGTGTGTCATTATGACAGTGGAGTAGAGGGACTTGCAGGGGCATGAATGAGGGATTTGTCAGAATTGACTTTAAAAATAACTCTGGCAGAGGTGATAGCACAGCAGCAATAGCTGGAATTTCTGGAAGCAATTCGGAAGGCAGAAGATATATACATCAGAACGAGGGAGAAGTGTTCTCAAGGCAAGATGACACCGCCGTGGCCAACTAGGGAATTCAACGCCTACATTAAAGCAGAAGAAAAATTCGCAAAGAAAACTTAGTTGAAAATTAGAGGATATGGAAACTTTAAAAAAAGAGAAAAGGCAACTACAAGAGCCATTAAGAAAGTAAATATAGAAAGCAAAAGGAAGCTAGCCAATAATATTAAAGAGCTTCTTCTGGTTCATAAAAAAAAAGTTGAAAAGAGAGGCAAAAGTGGATATTGGTCCGCTGGAAATCCATACTGGAGATTCAGTAATGGGGGGAAAGGAAATGGTGGATGAACTGAAAAGGAATTGTGCATCGGTCTTCATTGTATGCGGTAAGTTCCGAAGTGTCAGGGTTCTTGAAACTTGTGAAGTTACCGTTAATCGGCAGAAAGTTCTTTAAAAACTGCAGGGTCTGAAGGTAGATAGGTCACCTAGACCGGACTATGTACACCCGAGTGTGGGGAAAAGACGGCTGATTCAATTGTGGGGGTGTTAGTAATGACCTGTCAAAAGTCGGTAGGTTCTGGTATCGTTCCGGAAGACTGTAACATTGCAAATGTCTCTCGACTCTTACAGAAGTGAGAGAGGCAGCAAAAATGAAATTTTAGTCTAGTTAGTCTGGACACAACAGTTGAGAAGCTGTTCAGGACGATTCTATCGGATATGGTTTCGGGTTACTTGAAGGTTACAGGGAATATTCTAGCATAGATAAAACAGTGCTTGATTGGCTGGAGGGAAAGAGTGGGAATATAGGGATCCTTTTCAGGTTGGCTGCCAGTGACCAGTGCTATTCAACAAGGACTGTGTTGGGACTTATTGATTTAATGTTACCTTTAAATCAGTTGGTTGATCGAATTGTTGGATTTGTTGCAAAGATTGCCGACGATACGAAGAAAGATGGAGGGGTTGGTCGTGTGGAAAAAGAAGAGAGCCCACTGAAGAACTTAGATTTAGTGATTGAGCAAAGACGTGGCAGATGGAACTTAGTGTTGGGAACTGTATTGTCATGCATTTTGGTAGAAGAAATGAAACGGTTGACTATTTTCTAAATAGAGAGCAACTACAGACGTATGACGCGCAAATGGACTTGGGGGTCCTTGTGCAGGGTTCCCTAAAGGTTAATTTGTAGGTTGAGCCTGTAGTGAGGAGGCAAATGCGATGTTTGCGTAAATTTGAAAGGATTAAAATATAAAAACAAGGTTAACAATGTTATGGACTCTCTTGGTGTCTCTGAGCAGTTTTGTTCACCTTATCTTGGAAATGAAGTGCTGAAACAGGAGATGGTTTAAACGATGTTAAACAACATGATTCTGGGATTGACCGGCTTGTCATATGAAGAGCGCTTGATGGGACTCGATTCATTAGAATTCGAAAGAATGAGAGGTGACCAATTGAAACGTTTCAAATCGTGAATGCTCTTGATAGAGTGGATGAGGAGCGGATACTTCACATGGTTGGGGAATCTATGACTGGAGGAAACAGCCTCAGAATAGAGGAGATTCAATTTAGAGTTCATATGAGGATGTGGGGTATCCTTTAAAGAGAGCATGTTAAATTTGTTGTATTCGTTTTCAAGGGCAGTTATGGAAGCCATGTCTTGATGTATTTTTAAGGCAGAGATTGTTAAATTCTTTATTATTGATCTGGACATGAAGGGATACGGGTAGTAGGCAAGAGATTGTGACAGAGAGCGAATATGGATTACCCATGATGAAATGACCGTAAGCATTCGATGGACCAAATAGCCAAACTATGCTTCTTTATCTTATGGCCTCATTGTGTCTTACAATAACCGTCTCGTTCATTAGATAACTAATTTTTTCCTTTTTTTTTCATTTTCAATACAACTATACAACCAACTTTTTTTTGAATCAACAGAACTCAGTGTCCGTGTATTGCTTTCAGATTAATATTTATATTTCTGTGAGCATGTTGATTTCCCTCGAACGTTTCTGTGATTAAGTGCCTCGGCTGCGTTACATTACAACTCTCATGGTTTACCTGTTTGTAATGATGTCTTTTATCTCTTTGTGTGTTACCTAACATTCAGGAGGCCTCGCTGGTATCTCCGTTCTTCTAGACAGAGCGCACAAAGTTCAACGTCTGACTAACTTCGATGATCTGTTACCCTGCGACTAGCTAGCTTTGAGCGCCAATTCACATCTTCTGAGATCAGAAGCTCTGTCAGCGGTCTCCAACTATCTCCAGATTTACAGTCAAATGCATTCATGACTTTTTAAAAATAATTGCATTTTATATCAAGTCTAATTAAATACTCTTTTAAGGAAGTGTAATTTCGATATAGGGTCTCCCCACTACCGGTGCCATTCTCCGCAAGACGCTATCCTATTCGGGACAGCGCTTGATAGCCTCGCCTTTTCGGACAGGTATCCGGCCCTTAGTTCACTACTAAACAGAGCCACTTGTGGGCGCTCTGCTGTCAACTGCTGTAGTTTCTTCTGACTGTTAACGTCTGGACGTGAAACAGGCGAGATCAAAATTGTGCCTTAAAATTTAGAATCCGCTTGACGGGCCATCCGCATACCATCTCGGTCAACGCAGGGGGACTGTTACACTTGCAGAGTGTCGAGGTAATTGTTCGATAGATTATTATTCACACAACGCAAATCAAGTTATACTAATTATTCTGCGGTACCTGATTGTAATTTATTTTTTACAACTATTGCAGTTAATTTAACGGCGATTATGATCTTGTCCCGTGGGAAATGCGGACTGTCCAAATGCATCACTCTCTACCTGGTTGCTATGGCGGCAGCTGATCTGATGGTGGTCATCGTTGTTGTTATATTAGAGAGGATAAATTATATCTACTTGTTTGCTAATTTCTTGCTCGTAACTCCGGCGTGTTCTCTGCTACTTGTCCTGAGCCTCGCAACCAGAGACTGTTCCGTTTGGTTGACAGTTGTTTTCACTTTCGATCGCTACGTCGTTATCTGCTGTCAGAAGCTACGGAACCGATACTGCACCGAGAGAACAGCGTCTGTGGTGGTAGTAACAGTGAGTGCAGTGTGTTGTGCCAAGGCTATTCCGTCTTACTTCGCAGTGGATCGATGGCGTTGTGTCGCCGTAGCTAAATACTACACGTCACCTCTGTGGAAAGCCTACGAGATATTTGACAGCATCACAACACCGTTACTACCAATCTGTTTAATTCTGTTCTTTAATATTTCCACCGTCAAACAGATTATAGCGACAAATAGAGTTCGCCAGATGCTTCGCAACAGCAGCGAAAATCGTAGTGATCCAGAATTGGCAAACCGGAGAAAGTCAATGATTCTGTTGTTCGCTCTTTCAGCAAATTTTATATTACTTTGGATGCCCTATGTCGTACATTCTATGAACTGGAAAATCGAAAACTATTCCTACACAGACAGATATTTCAGTAAACCGACCTACATACTGCAGCAATGTGGATTTATGTTGTCTTTTCTCAGTACCTGCACCAACACGTGTATCTATGGACTGACACAGAGAAAATTCAGGGAGGAGGTTAAATATGGGGTGAAGTACCTGTTTGTAGCAACGGGAGACATTTGTAAATAAAATTTATTTTGCAACGTCAAAACAATTAATCGGTGGAGTAGTAGATTTGAGCTACATGCGACCGCCATTTTGGGATCTCTCTGTACAACCAGTTGCGGGTTTAACTACTATTGCGTTCATAGAAAAATTATGCTTCGAATATCATGAAATGGAAGTTCACTATCTTTGTTTACGTGATATCTCAGTATATGAAAGGAATTAATTTGATTATTTTCACTAAGTACACGTTGACAAAATCTCCAAATGGTATTAAAACATACATAATTTTTTTTTGAAATCTTGTATAATCCGAAAAGTATCATTTTTGGCACTGTTTTACGGCATTTTTTTCCTTTCATTTTATTATCGCTGAGTGTCAGCATCGGACGGTAACGATAACATAATAATTGTAGAATTGTCTAGTATCTATACCACTCACAAAAACATGTCTATGCCAGAATGCTCGGGAATATCGAAGAAGCAAGGCTTCCATCATACTTACCGGTCACGAATGTGAGGTGATCAGATGGATTTGATCATTCGACCTGGTTGATGATGACGAAATTCCGAAGTGTCTCTGTGCTGCGAGGACAAGCCCAGAAAAGATCAGATAAATATTGCCAAGAAAGCACGATAGATCCACTCCTTCCTCGTTAGACTGCGGAGATTGGGTCTGTCGTCAAAAACCTTGGTAAGCATCTGCGGATGTGTGGTGGACAGTGTGCTGACTGGTTGAAATAAGGACTCGTACGCGAACACCAATGCCTTTGAACGGAAAATTCCACGAAAGGTAGTGGATTCGGTCCAGTACCCCAAGGGGGCAATAACTAACCCAACCTTTAACTAGGCCCCCATGAAACATTGCCGTAGAAAAGCATCATCCTTCATCAATGAAGCTTAGCACCCAGGTTTTGCTCTTTTCTCGCTGCCGCCATCAGGTAAAAAGTACAAGAGTCTTAGGACTCGCGTCACGTTGTTCAGAAACAGTTACTACCCTTCCGCCATCAGTCTCTTGAACGAAAGTGGACAACGGCACTCATTTAAGGTCTCTTTTATCTTGTTATTTTATGTTTGTTATTTATTGTCGTTAATTGATTATATGCATTTACACGATTTATTTACAGTCCCTTATGTTTACAGTTTACAGTTACAATTCTATCGATTTGCTCAGTTTGCTCCCAGAAAAAAAAAAATAATCTCAGGGTTGTATGTGGTGACTGGTTTGATAATAAATATTACTTTGAACTTTATATTTTCATGCAGACTACTTGTCTGCTGTTACGGTTTGGTAATAAAATCTACAGCTATGCTCTTCTGGACTTCTGGGCAACTCAATTTTGGCCTATGCACAAAGGAAAATAATACAAGGTTATCTGAGCACCCACCCCCCTCCCTGTGACAAGCGGGGATACTAACTACATTAAGAACCAGTATCCAATATGAAAGGTCGAGCTGTTAATCGGATGTCACAGTGCAGGAGGGCTCACGGATTTCGAATACAACAGACGCTTAGTGTACATACACTTACTTGTCTGTGAACAAAGATGTTGCGGGAGGTCTTATCAATTCATACACTCCTCGCGTCAAGCACTGGCCGGAGGTGACGTCGATAATCTGCGCTTGGTGTCTGTTAGTGAGAGGAATCATCAGCAACAGGACTTATTGTCTGAGTAATTGATGCATGCAACGATTAGTAGGCTCTAGATCCGAACCTTTCTTCATAGAATGGGATTTCCATTCTCTACCATTGATGTTGCCCTGTTACGTACCGGCAGCAATAGATCATACACTGGATCAGGTTTTAATGTTAAAACCATCATCTCCATTAATATACACTCAAAACATAGAAACTTAAACGAAATAAACAGAAGTTAACTGTGTTGTACGTATATATGTGTGTATATATAGATCCCAAAACTATCAGGCTTGGGAACAGTTCTTAAAGCGTTAAGATGGTAAAGCAGTAAAGTTCATCAATCCACGAAATATGTGAGTGAGGGGAGAGATTTGTAATCCAGGATATAATGTAGTGAGAGCGCGATTATTTCGAATTCCACAAATTCCCCCTGGATAAACGAAATAAACGTCGTCGAAGATCTTGTCCGTCCAGCCGTTCAAAAATCCACTGAGAAATATCACCAGGTGAGCGTCACAGTCATATCGTTTTCAAAGTGGTTACCACAACACCCCGATTCCAGATAACCAGCCGGCAAAAGTGGTACCGCAGGATACAGAAACAAATCCACACATATGGATTCTACGAAGTGATAGTCTCACATCCGTTGTGCACTGCGTGCCGATAGTCAACCCAAACCTTTGGCCATAGGAGAGTTCCAAAGCATAGCCATGACAAGCTGAAGTTCTAACGGCTTCTCTCTCTCTCTCTCTCACTCTCTCTCTCTCTCTCTCTCTCTCTCTCTCTGTCTCTCTCTCTCTCTCTAAATTCACAGCAGGCTGCCACAGCCTGTGACTGACGTCATAGTCCCGCCTCACTCAGGCACTCTTACAGAAACACTTACAGTACGAGGCTGCGTGTCTCGTAACATCCCTCACTCGCATCTCCTCAACACCTCCTCCCACCGCCCTAACAGAAATACTGTTCCTATGGTCCTTACACTGTTTGCCTCCGGAAACACCACGTCATTCTCCATAACCGCCTTCGTCTTCAACTTGATCCGCCCACCAATCGCATCCCCCCGCCCCCCACCATTCTCCGCTTTCCCATAGGGCCTTCGCTATTGATGATTCCTATGACAATTTGTCTCTAACCACCGATTTCCATCCTGACAGTTCTCCCTGCAAGCGGAAGTGCAACACCTTCCCATTCTCGTCCGTCCTCGCTACCAATTCAGGCACCCAAACAATCATTATCATTGAGGCATTACTCCACCCGCGAATCTGCCTGGCTCATCTTCTGCATCCGGTAGTTCTGGTCCGGCTGTCTGTACACCGTTGACACCCAATATGGGCTGAAGGACCGCTTTGTTGAGTTTCTTCCCTCCATCCGTAATGTGTAGAATTTCCCACTGGCAAACCATTTCAATTCCATTTTCCATTCTCATTCCGACACGTCAGCGCACCCCCTCCTCTAATGACACGTGAGACAACTTTGAGGTTGGAGGAGCAACAGGTCATAGTCCATCTGAGTAGACTTCAAACCTACGGCATAAAGATCGATTTTTTAACCCCGTAAAATATACCCTCTCACTGTTTCTTTTATTCCATTCCCTATTCTAGATTTCATATGGACTCTTGACATTCTGTCGCCTGCCTATTGCCTGTCTAATCTCCCCCTCCTTCCCTTTCTACTGTCGTTCAATACCCTCTACTATGGGATTTCTTCTTTCTCAACCCTTTGTCTTTTCCACCTATTACCCCCTCACTTTCTTCCTTCATCCCCCTCTCCAATCTACCCACTTTTCCCCTCAGCTGCCTTCACCTACCATCTGCAAGCTTATACTCCTTCCCTTCCATCCACCTTCCTCCTCAGTTTTCTGCCCACTTCCTTTCCAGTCCTGATGTAAGGTTTACTACTCGAAACGTGTTTCTTTATTCCTGTCCACAGATGCTCCCTGAACTGCTGAGTCCCTCCTGTATTTTGTTTGTGTTCCTCTGATCCATGTGCCAGAAATGCCCATCATTGCCCATCATCCATCAGTCATTTGGGCTCAGTCGATTTTTTTCTCTTCTTTCGGCATCTGCTGCGCTGCTCAGATCCTGCATTTCATTTATAGACAACACCTAACACAGGAAATAAACAATGATCCGACTCTAATATCCGTGGTCACTCATTCTGTCACACCTCATCAGCCGCTTTCTTTTTGTAGAACCACCTACCACCTTCGCCCGTTGAATTTTGTCTGTCATTCCCAGTTGGGACGAACGGGTACCTAGGTGCAAATTTTAATCTATCACTCTTTCCGGAAATGTGTGCGGCTTACTGCATGCTTCCAGTATTTTTCTATTTTTTTTTCCTACAAGAACACGGCTTTATAATGCAGAGAATAGATTACGTTAATGCAAAGTCATGTACAACGCCAGTATCTTTCCAAACAGCCAAAAGCCTAACATTGTGTGTGTGTGTGTGTGTGTGTGTGTGTATCTGTGGGTGTGTGTGCGTGTGTGTGTGTGTGTGTGTGTCTGTGGGTGTGTGTGCGTGTGTGTGCGTGTGTGTGTGTGTGTGTGTGTCTGTGTGTGTGTGTGTGTGTGTGTGTCTGTGTGTGTCTGTGTGTCTGTGTATCTTTGTGTCCATATACGCTGCGTCACGCTTTTTCAAGTAACGGCATTTTCACCCAAAACAAGGAGTCAGCACATTCACTCCCGAGGTCCCAATAAATTGACAATCCAGTCCTGATGATTGAATGAATGTCAGAATTTTCAGCGTTGGACCAGCAATACGCCATGACTCCTTGCGAAATGGAAATCTTTGTGATGAGTTGGTGTCTGCTCCGCAAGCATTTACTTCAAATATTGTAATCCTCCACCGTAATTCAGTTGTTGCTGAATCAACTGTTGTTATATACGTTAGAGCATCACAGCCAGACCAGATCGTTACTGATAGGCATTCAGACCATCAGACATCGGAGCATAATTTGTCCACTTGGCCCATCGAGTGCGATCTGCCTTTCAATCATGGCTGATTTTTTTTCCCGTCCTCGGCCCAAATCCATGGCCTTCTCCCCGGAATGTATAACACAGAACATAGACATTTACAGTACATTACATGTCTTTCGGCCCACAATGTTGCGCCCGCTATGTAACCTACTCTGGAAACTGCCTAAAATTACTCAAGTGCGTAGCCCTCTGTTTTTCTAAGTTCCATGTATCTACCTAAGAGGCTGTTAAAAGACCCTATTTTAACGTTAGATTGCGTTGCCAACCGCCCTGAATACATCCAACAACCTGGCCTCCTCAGCTGCCCGTGGTAACAAATTCCACAGATGACCACACTCTGGCAATGGGAAGTGTTCCGTATGTATGTTTAAATGGACGCCCCCAATTTCCGAGGCTGTATCCTCTTGTCCCGGACTAGCCCACAATGAGAAATATCCTTTCAACATTTGAAAGATTTCAGCTCATCCTTCTAAATTCTAGTGGCTTTAAACCCAGAACCATCAAACTTTCGTCAAATGATAACCCTTTCATTCTTGGAAACATTACTGTGAGCCTTCTTTGAAATTTTCCAACGCCAATACATCATTTCTTAGATAAGGAGCCTAAACTTGTTCACAATACTCAAAGCGAGGCCTCAACAATGCCTTACAAAGCTTGAGCATCACATCCCTTATATGCTAGAGCTCTTGAAATTAATATTAACATTGCATTTGCGTGAGCACCACTGATGCAACCTGCAAGTTAACTTTTATGGTGTCCTGCAAAACGGCACCCAAGTCTGCGATACTCTCTCTTCCAGGCTCACAAGAAAGAACAACATTTCTCCCATTGGATATCATACATTCTATAACCCCGTTATCTCTAGTCATAACCCAAACATTGCTGCTACAGAGAAACCATTACCTTAAAAGTGGAACTTTACAAAAAAGCCATAACATTAGCCTTAGCCGTGAAACCTTACAGCGTTTTACACTCTCCCCCCAAAGAAGTTAGTCATGTCCTTATGACGTTGAGAAAATTCGTCCAACCCTTTCCGCAATACACGAAGCCCAATCCAGGTGCAAAAGGCAGTTACATTGCTCCCCAACACGGTAGGGGTCACACTCTGCTGCCTAGTGCTATGTAGGCCAGCCTATCTGCGGGTCCCCTAATTCTCTGAGACCTACGCAATCCCTTATCTAACTCAATGGAAGAAGGGCCGGGAATCTTTCCTCAATGATGGGGAGTTAGCGAAAGACAATTTATGCCACAAAACCTGAGGAACGATGGCAGAGCGCTCACAGTCTGAGGTCCTGGCCAAGTGGTAACCGCATTTATCTGCGCTGTCAACTTTCACCCTCTTTTATATTGTTTCTTGCCGTTTTGTCTCACAGGAACTCGGGACATTACCATCCCCGGGAACAGGTGCGCCAGGGCATCCCCATTGTGGTCTTCCCGGGCGCCCACTAAGAGAGACCCCCCCTTAGGTACTCCGGGAAATTTGGTTGTCCCGATCACTATTACTAGACCCCCGGGCCGGACCACCACTGGCTTCGACTGGGTGAACCACACAGTCCCTGGTTAAAATTCGGTATCGGGCCCAAAGCAGCGACTCAGTTCCTCAAAAGCAGCTCTAAACACCGGGTGCACGGACAATGTCCCCAGACAGCTCTCCCCAGCGTTCTCCTTGCAGGCCTCCATAAGCCTCCTCAGAAACGGTGGAACTCTGTCTTTGAAGACTCCGCCCCCAGCTTCGGGAACCTCAGCAAGTGACTCAGGCCGCTCGGTTACCCCTCCTTCTCCCGGACAGTATGGACAGGCCATGGTCCCGCCTCACGTGGGGCACCGATAGACACTGGCCGTCCCACCGCCGTTCCGTCAGCACGAGTCTGAACTAAAACAGGGTCTGAGCCCGCCATTTTATGAAATCTCCGCGCTACAATTTCAACTTTGCCAATAGTTTTAACCGCATCGAAAAATCGGATTAACAATTCATCCAGGGTACGAATACCCACCCACTTAACACGCACGCATTAGTTACCGGTAATCTCACGGCGGTGCAGCAACGCTCCACCCCATAAGCATCCATAGCAGCACAGATTTAAAGACACAACTCGTTGGTTCAGTGCTCGGGGCAATCACTCAGCATCCAACGGAATCAATCCCCGACGAAACCCCACAATTTTAACCCTCTGGCTCCACCAGCACGTGTTTATCTATGGGAAGACAACTTCTGGCCCAGCCAAACTGTGAAATCTCGTTTGTGTGGATGCTTCGAGATGCGTTGCCTGGTTACAAATCCGCACCACAAGATATCAAACAGTGCACCGTATGCAACTCAGTGACTGAACTTTATAAATCTTAATCTGGATAGAGGGTTAGTAAAGAAAATATAAAAAAAAGTAAAAGGGCCCATTTTAAGAAAAAAAGTTTATTGCGCATCATTGGAGCTGACTGTTCTCTTATTTGCTCCGGCCAGCTTCCAAGCGTAGCCGGCCCTCGGATCATCGCTCCTCAGTCCGCTGCGTCTGGTTGTCTTCCGACTCTTGCCATTCGCGTCCTCTCTCTCCATATCTCTCCATTCGAAAGTCCGCGAAACTCTCTCTTCCAGAATCACAAGAGAGAAGAACATTTCTCCATTGGATAATATACATTCCAGAGCTCTGTTATCTGTTGTCATAGCCCAAACATTGCTGCTACAGATATGCAATTACCGTAACAGTGAAAAATTTCATAGCAACCATTACATTAGCTTTAGCAGTGAAACCTTAGAGCATGTTACACTGGCAGAGGTGAGGCATTGTCTGCTGGGCAGAAAACAAAGAGTGGGAATAAAGGGATAATATTCTGGCTGGCTGCTAGTTACCAGTGGAGTTCCACAGGAGTCGGTGTTGAGGCCGCTGCTTTTTACGATGTAAGTCAATGATTTGGACTTCGATATGAATGGATTTGTGGATAAATTTACCGAACATACAAAGATAAGTGGAAGTGCGGGTGGTGTTGAGGAAACAGAGCCTGCAGGAGAGTTAGATGGTTTCGGGGAATGGTCATAGAAGTGGGAGCTAAAATGCGATGTTGGAAAGTGCGTGGTCATTCACTTTGGCGGAAGAAATGAACCTGGAGAATATTATTTAGATGGAGAGAAAATTCAAGGTTGAATCGGTTGTGAAGAAGATGAGTGCAGTTTTGGCATACATTTCTTGAGGTACAGAATAGAAGAGCAGGAATGTGAAGTTGAGACTCTATAAGGCACTTGTTAGACCACACTTGGAGTATTATATGCAGGTTTGGGCTCCTTATTTCATAGAAACATAGAAACATAGAAAATAGGTGCAGGAGTAGGCCATTCGGCCCTTCGAGCCTGCACCGCCATTTATTATGATCATGGCTGATCATCCAACTCAGAACCCAGCCTTCCCTCCATACCCCCTGACCCCTGTAGCCACAAGGGCCATATCTAACTCCCTCTTAAACATAGCTAATGAACTGGCCTCAACAGTTTGCTGTGGCAGAGAATTCCACAGATTCACCACTCTCTGTGTGAAGAAGTTTTTCCTAACCTCGGTCCTAAAAGGCTTCCCCTCTATCCTCAAACTGTGACCCCTCGTTCTAGACCTCCCCAACATCGGGAACAATCTTCCCGCATCTAGCCTGTCCAATCCCTTTAGGATCTTATACGTTTCAATCAGATCCCCCCTCAATCTTCTAAATTCCAACGAGTACAAGCCCAGTTCATCCAGTCTTTCTTCATATGAAAGACCTACCATCCCAGGAATCAATCTGGTGAACCTTCTTTGTACTCCCTCTATGGCAAAGATGTCTTTCCTCAGATTAGGGGACCAAAACTGCACACAATACTCCAGGTGTGGTCTCACCAAGGCCTTGTACAACTGCAGTAGTACCTCCCTGCTCAGAAAGGATATACTGACATTGGAGAGGTTTCAGAGAAAATTTTCAAGAATGATTCTAATATTGAAAGCTTTACCGAATGAGGAAAGTCTGACAGCTTTTGGGCTGTATTCCGTGGAGTTCAGGAGAATGACGGGGGATCTAAGGGAGTTTTATCAGTTCATGACAGAGACCGACATGAAAAACTTTCTTCCGGGATTGGGTGTTCCAAAACGAGAGATCGTAGATTTACAGTGAGAGTAAATATTCAAAAAAAAACCGGGAGACGCAGGTTTTTCATTCAGAGAGGTTGATGTTGAGGAAGTGGTAGTTACGGCATCTAATGACATTTGGACGATTGAGTGGAGAAAAGAGCATGATAGACGCGAGAGGCAGACAAACGAGACGAAAGTTCAGCTAAGGATTGGGTCATCAGAACGCAGTAGGCTGAAGGTTCTCCATCTTTATCTGTCTGTTTCCATTTTTTATTCACCAATTATGGTTGTTAGCCCTGGACTGAACACCGCAACCTGGAGCACCGTTGGACCGCCCTCAGTCTGGCCTCTACCGTTTTTACTGTTTGGAATGGGTGACAGTACCAAACGTCCAGGCACAAGTCCCGGAATCCGAGACATTGAAGCACGCATGCTTCCAAATCCTACAACAAGATCGTGGCCCTCTCGGAAGATCACAGACATTGTAATTTCCCGATCCATGAACACAAGGGATTCAGTGGCATTGAACCTGCACAAGGGTGGATCATCCTGATGCGGTTTTCGAACGGAACATCGAGTGCTTTTGCCTCTCCATTGATACCGCTTGAACCTGCGGAATCACTTCATTTTGTCTGCGTTATGTTCCGTATCCCAGTTCTCTACCTTATAGTGCCACGTCATATGAACCCTCCAGACTCCTGTCAGTGCTGCATAGGAGCCCATGAATGGGCCCTATTGGGCTTAGCGTGTTACATCTCTCGAGGAGAATAAGCTATTCCCACACTCTTTTATTGGAAGTGGGAAAACTTTCAATAACTGCCAAACTATCTCCATGATTTATACGTTTTTTATACACCTACATATGATGCGGTGCCTTGATATATGCCTTTTTATTTACTATGGGGTCTACTCGGTTGTAACAGAAGAGAGACTACTGAGGCGTGTAGTTCAGACTGCTCACTGAACAGCGCGTTGAGTTATAGTATGTCTGTGTCCGTTTAGTGAAGGACTTGGTTTGTACAGTTCATTGTCCTTCTAGATAACGCGTGACTACTTTTGTGCGGTGTAGTCTGTGGGGGGTGGAGCTGGAGGTTATACCAAGGGGATACGTTCAGGTCTACACCTCATCGATATTATAGATGTTTTGAGTCCTCGTAGGAACGTATATTGTCTCTACATGCTCACCTCCCTGTTGCATAGTGCTTCAGTTATACTGGGACGACTCTGGGATATTCTAAAACTGGGTTGTGCAGATATGTGTCCTCTTCGGTTAATGTAAAGCTCCCTTCCCACACTGGGCTGAGTGCGTTCCTTGTTGGCCTGAGAGTTTAGAGTGTAAAGGGGGTTGACCAAGTCTCCTCTGCACAGTGGAATGGTTTGTGTTGTAAATCAACTCTGTTCCACATAAATAAATTAATATTTCAGAACCACATTCTCACCATTACCCTGGTCCAACAGGACTTTCTTCCGGCAACACTGAACCTCGTCTCTACCGTCTGTCTAATGCTATCTGCTGACCTGCAGTATTGATTCCGAACACCATGTCACGCAATTTTACACTTTCCGAAGTGCTGACAGCCAACTCACTTCTCTACGGACTAACATGCTACCATTGCGCCGGTCTCACCTGCCCGAAAGGGAGCCCGATCATCCATGGGTCTAGAACTCTATGATAAAGACAAGTCTACGGCGTACCTGCCTCAGCATCTGGTATAAAGTGCACAGAACAGAGGTTCGTCCCTTCGGAACAGAGATGAGGAGGGATTTCGCAAGCTTTTAGCTGGTGAATCTGTGGTATCCATTGTCACAATGGGTTACTGGCGTGGCACAATTATACGGGTGATCAGATTTGTTGGACGTGTTGACATCCTGAGATAGCGATGAACGCAAACAAATTTCCCGTTATAATCTGAGAGCTAATTATGATAGACAATGAAACAATGAGTAAAAATAGTTGACACTGCGTGTTTGTTCAGTCAATTGTGTCTAATATGACCAATGGGAGCACTCTCTGATTTTACCGCGGTTCCAAATGTTGTATAAAAACTCCTCGATTCAGCGGATTCAGGCAGTTGCGACAAATTGTACAACTGATCGCTACTACAAGTAAAAAATGGGATATTCCGCAATTTACAATTTCGTGACGATTTACTACCCGGTGCTTGCAGCCCTCGGTATTCCAGGTAATGTTATATCTTCGTGTTATGCTCGGGACATCGCAGATTAACTGTGTCTTGATGGCCGAGTTGCATATCCTGTCCGGTGCATCTTTTCTGTTCTGGTACGTTGAAAAGAATCCTTCGCAGTTACTTTGGATTCTGAATGCAATTTAATAATTTAATGGTTTAATTTTACACGAATATATGATTGAGAAGGTTGATACATGTGTGTATGTGTGTGTGTGTGTGTGTGTGTGTGTGTGTGTGTGTGTGTTTATAATATATAAATGTCCTGTTAATATTAGCTTAAATTACAACGTGTGTCGTTGGTTACACAACTGTATGCCAGAAATGCTTAAATATGCTTACAACCCGCACAGTCGGGAAATTATTACGCAATAAATGTTAGTGGAAGTCAGTAGGTCAGGCAGCATCTATGGAGAGGAATTCGATGTTTCCCGTCGAGACCCTTCACTAGGACTATATGAGGACAGGTTGCAATGATACTGCTTCACATATCATCCTGACAGTGACAGCAATGACTCAGCAGGCCCGGTCACCACTAGTCCGTTTTGTGTGGGTATATTTCTCTCCGAACTCGAGCAGTCCCCGCACAGTTCCGCTCAGGACACCGTGAAAGTTTACTGTGGGTACGCAGAGACTCGAGGAGACTGAAGAAATTAAAAATATACCAGTATCTATGTGATTCATATGGTTTAGGTTTAAGGTGCAAACTGGTTTCATGCAGTGTTTAGCACTGAAATGAATGGTAATACCATTTCACGCCGTTCTATAATCGAAATTTAAAATGTGGCCAACCTTCACAAGTACCTCGATTATGAATATTTCAGTTGAGTCACCTTGGTATCTGTCATTTGGCATTCAATAAACAAACATGACTCATTCTTATCGGTCCTCCCTGAAAACGGGGAAAATGCAGTCATGCAAATGAAATATAAATATTAAGAGCTGCCGGCATGTCAATTGTTTACCAATTTTCTCCAAACGAGAGTAGATTTGTCCTCAAACCAGCGGCGTCGGCTATTACTCCATTTCGTTGCCCCATCCAGCGCGACCGTCTGCGAAAGGGAGGAGTATTATATGTGTCCTGTCCTTCTCGGCAACCTTCAACTCATCCGGGAGAATGAGGTGGTGATAGACGGAAATTACAGGGCGGTAGTCACCTCTATATTGAAGGACACTGGTAGCTACGTGACTCCCAGAAAAGAAAGAAAAATACACCGCCAGTGCAGAGTACCCTTGTGGATGTTCCTCTCAACAATAGTTTTACAACTTTAGATTTCATGAATTTGAAATATGAATAGTTAAGAACAGCAGAGTTTTGAAGAAGACTGAGGTGTTGTTAAGAGATTCGTTCATCAGAAGAACAAAGATGAGGTTCTGTGGGCGCGATAAATACACACGGACTGTATGTTGCCTCCCTGGTGCCAGGATCAGGGATGTATCGGGTTTGTCCCTTCGCATCTTCAAGGACTAGGGTGAGGAGCCAGAAGTCCTGGTGCATAGTGGCACCAATCAAGTTGGTAGACAAGGTGAAGAGGAACTCTAGAGAATTCTGAGGGAGTTCGGTAACAGGTCGAGAAACAGAACTTCCAGAATAGTAATCTCCGAACTACTTCCTGTGGCAGGAGACTGCGTGGTTGTAGAAATGGTGCAGGGGGGACGGTTACAAATTAAAGCGCAGTGGTTCAATATCCTTGCGGGCAGCTTAGACAGAGGAAAACTTCAGTCAACAGGGTGAGTTGCAACATAAAAGATGGACAATATCCAAAACGGTGAATACAGGGTTAAAGGTGTTACATTTTAAAGTGTGTAGTATACAGAATAAGGTAGGTGAACTTTCAGAACAGTTACAGATTGACATGTATAATGCTGCAATCATCACCTAAACATGGCTCAAGGATTCCCACTGTATCGGAAGGAAGGTAGAGTGGGCCGCGCAGCTCTTTTGGTAAAAATGAAATCAAATTATTAGAAAGAGATGACACAGGGATGGATGGTGTTGAATGACAACAGATAAAGCAAAATTACGATAGTTAAAAGACCCTGAAAGGGGTTGTATACAGACCCACAAATACGGGTAAAGATGTACTCACGTACCACAGGCAACATGCTGGAGGAACTCCACAGGACCAGCAGCGTCTCTGGAAAAGAGCACGCTCGACGTTTCTGGCGGAGACCCTTCAGCAGGATTGGAGAGAACAAAAAAAGGGGGATCTCAGAGAAAGAAGGTGGGCCTGGCGTAGGAAGAAAGACGTTTATAGGTGAAACCAGGAGGGGGGAAGCAATGAAGGGCAGAGCTGGGAAGTCAATTGGTGAAAGAGATAAATGGCTGTAGAAGTGGGATGGGCTAGGAGGGGGGATAGGAGAGAAAGAAAGAACGTGGAAGAATGAAAAGGGACAAGGAGCACCAGCGGGAGCTGCTGAGATCCCGCAGCATTGTGTGTGTGTGTGTGTGTGTGTGTCTGTGTGTGTGTGTGTGTGTCGCTTGGATTTCCAATATCTGTAAACTTTTTTCTTGCTGGTGTCAAGAAATGGTCTACAATTTGCAACTTGAGATAGAAAATGCCTGTCTAAAGCTCAATATTATAACAGTCATGAGGGATTTCATATACAGGTAGATTGGGAAAATCAGGAGGTGGCTGCACTCCAAGAGCGAGGATTTCAAGAATATCTACGGGATTCCTTGTCAGAGCAGTTCGTGGTTGAGTCTACTAGGAGATCAGTTATTCTGTGTTGGGTGTTGTGCAATGAACGGGGACTGATTAAAGAACCTAAGGTAAAATTGCCCTGCGGGGAAAGTGATTATAATGAGATCGAATTCATCCTGAATTTTGGGACAGAGATGCGAAAGTCAGCTGTATCAGTAATGCGTTGGAGTAAAGGGAGTTACAGAGGCTTGAGAGTGGAGTTAGTCAAGACAGTTTCTAAATGAATACTGGCACAGCTGCCGGCAGAACAGCGATGGCTTTAATTCTGTAAGTAAATTGGAAGGCACAGGATATAAACAACCTAAACAGAAACAAGAATTTTAAAGGAAAGGTAACAACACCGTGTCTACCAAGACATTTCAAGGCCAGCCTAAAAGTAAAAGAGAGAAAATATAACGTTGCAATAATTAGTGGGAAGTTAGAGCATGGGGGAGATTTTAAAAACCAGCAGAAGGCGACTACAATAGTCATTTAGATTCTGAAGATGGATAACGGAAGTAAGCAAGGCAGTAACAACAAAGAGATTAGCAAATGTTTTTTTTTTCAGATACATAAAGTGGAAAAGAGAGACGATAGTGGATATCGGACCGTAGGAAAACGATGCTGGGGAGGCAGTATTAGACAACAAGGAAATGGTGGATGAACTGAATAGGTATTTTGCATCAGTGATCATCAAAGTGTCAGGGGTCATACAATTTGTGAAGTTACCACTAATAGGGAGAAAGTCCTTGAGAAACTGAAATGTCAGAAGGAAGTTGAGTCACCTGGTCCAGACGATGTACACCCCTGTGTTTCTAAAGAAGATGAAAAAAATGTGGGGTTATAGTAATAATCTTTGGATCATCGCTAGAATCTGGAATGGTTACGGAACACTGGAAAATTGAAACTGTCACAACACTCTTCAAGAAGGGGGCAAGGATGAATACAGGAAATTTTAGGCCCGATAGTCTGACCTCTATGTTTGGCAAGATGTTGAAGCCATTTGATTTCAGCATGTTGTTCCAGGTTCTTGGAGGAACACCATAAAATAGAATGTAATTAGCATGTTTTCCTCAATAGAAAATCCTACCTGACAAATCCGTTACACAAATAACAAGCAGGTGACAACGAAAGAGAATCGATTGATGTCGAGTAAATTGAATTTCAGAAGGCCTTTGACAAGATGCCATAAATGAGGTAGATAAGCAGGCTACGAGCCCGAGGTATTAGAGGAAAGACTCTAGCTTGAATAAAGCAGTGGCAGTTTGACAGGAATCAAAGACTCCTGAACAATGAACCTATTCTGGTTGTCTGCCAGTAGCTCGTGGTGTTTCCACAATGATCATGTTCGGAGCGATTCAATTTACATTATATGCCAATGAATAGGTTGGTGGAATTGATGGCTTTGTTGCAAAGATTTCTGACCGTACGAAGATAGATGTAGGGGCAGGAAGTTTGAGGAAGTGGAGAGGACACTGAAATACTTAGATAGATGAGGAGATTAGGCAAAGAAAATAGAAAAATGTGAGGCGCAGAGGGACTGGAGAGACGTTGTATAGGATCCCCTAAAGATTAATTGCTGAGTCTGTGGTGAGGAAAGCAACTGTAATGTTAGCACTCATTTCAATAGGACACGATTAGAAAAAGCAAGGATGGAAGGCTGGGATTATATTTAGCACAGTCGAGGCCTGTCTCGGAGAATTGTGAGCAATGCTGGATCCCTTAAATCTGAATGGATGTGCTGAAACTGGAGTGGGTTTCTCGGAGGTTCAGGAAAATTGATCCAGGGTTCAACAACATGAACAACATGAACAACAATATGAAGAGAGTTTGATTGTCCGGGACCTGTATTCGTTGGAATTCAGAAGAAAGAGGGGTGACCGAATAGAAACCAATGGATTAGAGACAGGCGTTGACAGATGGTGAGGATGGTTCCGATGGTGGGAGAACCTAAGGCACGATAATACACTTTCAGAATAGACGGGTGTCATTCCAGAACGGAAATAAGGAGGAATTGCTTCAGCCAGTGAGTACTGAATCTGCCTAACTCGTTGCCACAGTTGGCTGTGAGAGAACAGTCTTTCCTTATATGTCAGGCAAAGGTTGAATTTCTAGATTATTAAGGGCATAAAGGGATCCGAGGGAAGTCATGAGATTAGGGTGAGAAGGAAAATGGATCAGCCATAATGAAATGGCGCTGGAGAGTCGATGGGCCAAATGACCTAATTCTGCTCCTATGTCTTATAATCTTGTTCTCAGTTGCAATGACCATCCATTTCGGTATTTGCTTCCTTTTTTTTCCCCCAATTCCATTATAAATAACCAACCAGGTATCTACCAAATACGCGTAACTTTATATACAGGTATTGTTTTCAAATTCATATTGACTTTTCTATGAGCACGTTGTTCTCCCACGAATGTTTTACTGATTATGCCTGTCTCAGCAGCGCTGCTCATAAGATCTCCTGTGGTACCCCTTCGCAATTCTGGCGTTTCACTCTTCGTCCGGTGCCAAAATTTAGTTCGCTTCGGTGGCATTTCTGTTCGTCTAGACAGAGCTCTCAGAGTATGACGTCTGACTGTAACTTTGATGATTTCTTTCCATGGATTTCTTCCTATCCCCGTCTCGCTGAGTTAACTTGGCGAGCCGCTTTACATCCTGTGAGGGCTGAAGGTTACCGGGTCCCGATTCCAATGAAATGCATTATGATTGTTACACCGCTGTAATTATCAAGAAATTTCATATTTAATTGGACCAATCTCTCCAAAACTATGCTGCAATCGGCAAGGTGCCATCCTATTTCAGGCAGCACTTGATAATCTTCCCTTTACGAGTTGGTGTCAGGCCTTTTCTCACAACTTAGCAGCGGCGTCTAATGGCGTGAAACTGGCGAGATATAAATTATGCGTTTTTTATGTAACCAAGACTCAGCTTGATTGCGCCATCCGCATCTCAACTCGGTTAGCGCAGGTGGACCGTTACCCTGGTAGAGACTCCACACAACGATCCGATTGTCTACCATTCACACTACGCTGTAAATTGGCGCTAATCATTCTGCGCTGATAATAATTGTTTTATGATTTATTTCAGTTAATTTAACAGCGATTGTGATCCTGTCCCGCGGGAAATGCGGTCTGTCCAAATGCATCACTCTCTACTTGGTGGCCATGGCGGTAGCTGATCTGACGGTGGTCATCGTTGTTATTATATTACAGAGGATAAACTATTTCTATTTCTTTGCTAATTTATTGCTCGTAAATACCGCCTGTTCTTTGCTAACTGTCCTGAGTCTCGCAAGCTGGTCCTGTTCCGTTTGGTTGACAGTTGCTTTCACATTCGATCGCTGCGTCGCCATCTGCTGTCAGAAGCTGCGGGACCGATATTGCACCGAGAGAACAGCGACTGTGGTGATCGCAACAGTGAGTGCCGCGTGTTTTGCCGAGGCCATTCCATTTTACTTTGCAGTCGATCGATGGCGCTGTGTCGTAATAGCTAAATACTTCACGTCGCCCCTGTGGAAAGCCTACCAGATATTTGACAGCATCACTACACCGTTACTACCAATCTGCTTAATTCTGCTCTTCAATGTTTCAACCGTTAAACGGATTATAGCAACAAATAGAATTCGTCAGGTACTTCGAAAAGGCAGCGAAAATCGTGATGATCCAGAGTTGACAAACCGCAAGAAATCAATGATTCTTTTATTCGCTCTGTCAGCCAATTTTATATTATTTTGGATGCCCTTTGTTGTATTTTCTGTGAACTGGCAAGTCGAGAACTATTTCTATACAGACAGATATTTCAGCAAACCGTCATATATCCTTCAGGAATGTGGTTACATGTTGTCCTGTCTCAGTACCTGCACCAACACGTGTATGTATGGACTGACTCAGAGAAAATTCAGGGAGGAACTGAAAAACGGACTGAAGTACATATTTGTGGCAACGGGGGAGATTTGCAAATAAAATGCAAACACAACTAATCCTTCTTTCAAATTCAGAACAATTATTTGGAAGCGTATTGGATTTGAGCTACAGGCGACCGCTATTTCGGAATGTTACGATATTACCGATTAGCGGGGATAAAGCAACAGGGATTAAGTTATAGCTATCTTCACGGAAAGATTATTGACTGAAATATCGTTAAATTTTCGTCTGTGGCTGATTAGAAGGTAGATGAGCATTTGTACCGGGTATAACCTGATTCCTTCAGTAACCACACTGTTGAAAAAAAAACTCTGCGCAGTATAAAAACATGCCTAATGTATAAAAAACTAAATACATGTAAAATACGAAAATTATTATTTCTGCTTCTGTTCATAGCATCTCTGACCAGCTTATTAACTGTGAGTGTCGGCATCGTTCGGTAACTTCAATCTAATAATTACAAATTGATTTGGATGATCTACCCCTCACAGTAACAGGTCCATACCGGGAATGGCGAAGTAGCAAGGAAAAGTTTATAATTACCAGTCACGATTGCACTTCGGTAACATTGACACCTTTGAAGTAAATTAATGCGAGCTACTCCTCTGCTTTACCTCCTGTTAATAAAAGTTAAATCTCTGCTCATTTAAACTTATCCATAAAACCGTAAAGTATAAGCAGAATTAGATGATTGTGCCGATCATGTCTGCACTGCCATTTTATCGTGGCTAATCCAATGTTCTTCTCAGCCAAAATTTCCTGCCGGCTTAGCCTATCATCCATGCCCTGACAAATCAAAAATTTATCAACCACTGCCTTAAATATAATGAAGACGGCCTCCACTGCTGCCTGTGGAATAGAACTGCCTGGCTACAGAAATTCCTCCTCAAATCCGTTCTAAAAGCACACCCCAATATTCTGAGAATGTGTGTTCTGGTTCTGAACACTTCCACCACAGGAAACATCCTCTCCACATCCTCTCTGTTATGGTCTTTCAGCATTCGATATGTTTGAATGAGCTCCCCATTCATTCTTCTGAATTCATTTCAAGAGGATTGGAATGTAAAACCTTTTTTCTTCGGCAGTTCAACGGGGCATGACTGCGCAAGCGCGTGAAGGTCGGCCTGTGAAACAGCGGGAGAGTTTAAAAAAGCCAGCAGATTAAGATGGGGCGGTCATCTCTTCGGCAGTTTGAACGAGGCACGACTGCGCAAGCGCGTGAAGGTCGGCCAGTGAGACCGCGGGAGAGATTTAAAAGTGGGCAGATTAACGGAGTGGGCGACAGGGTATCGGGAGAAAGAGTACGAAGGCTTTGGCTCGAGGGGCTTCGGCGATCAGAGGCTGAGGACGAGTTTGCTCCCAGTGACGTAAGGCCGGGTAAATTCCTTTAATTACTCTAATTAACGTAGGAGTAGGTAATGGAGGCAGCAGTTAGGAAGTCGAGTGCTCCGGTTGCAGTATGTGGGAAGTCAGGGCGAGCACAATTGTCCCTGATGACTACACCTGTAAAAGGTGCATCCAGCTGCAGCTCCTGCCAAACCTGGGGAATTGAAGCTGGAGCTGGAGCTGGATGATCTTCGGATCATTCGTGAGGCAGAGGGAGAAATAAACAGGAGTTTCAGTGAGATAGTCACCCCTAAAAGTCAGGAGGCAGGTAACTGGGTGACTATCAGGAGTGGGAAGGGGAATAGACAGAAAGAGCAGAGCACCCCTGTGGCCGATCCCATCAACAATAGGTATACCGGTTTGCATACTGTTGGTGGGGACGACCTACAGGGCACAAGTTGCAGTGGTTGCGTCTCTGGCACCGAGACTGGACCCCAGCTCAGAAGGGAAAGGGGGGAAAGAGGAGAACAACAGCGATAGGGGATTCGATAGTTAGGGGGACAGACAGGAGGTTCTGTGGGAGAGATCGAGAATCCCGGATGGTCTGTTGCCTCCCTGCTGCCAGGGTCCGCGATATCTTGGATCGATTTCTCGTTACTCTCAGGTAGGAGGGTGAGCAGCCAGATGTCGTGGTCCATGTAGGGACAAATGACGTGTATTGGAAGAAGGAGGAGGTCCTGCAAAGAAAGTTTAGGCAGTTAAGTGCAAAGTTTAAGGGCAGGACCTCCAGGGTAGCAATCTCAGGATTGCTACCCGTGCCACGCGCTTGTGAGGCTAGAAATAGGTGGCTAAGGATTTGGTGCAAGAGGAAGTCCTTCATGTTTCTGGACAATTAGGCCTTGTTCCAGAGAAGGTGGGACCTGCACCTAAACTGGAGGGGGACTAATCTCCTTGCAGGAAGGTTTGCTATTGAAGGGATTCAAACTAGATTTGCGGGTGGGGCGGGAGGAAACCAGAGTGTTAGAACAGATAGTGAGGTGGAGGAAGATACATGTCATGTGAGAACTGCAAGAAAAGTGCATGGAGTAAAGCCAGATCTAACATATAAAGAGGCTGTGAGGAAAGAAGAAGCAGAATAAAGGGTGTAAAGGTAGTAAGGTAGAAGGGCTAAAGTGCGTGTACTTCAATGCAAGAATCATCAGGAACAAAGGTGATGAACTGAGAGCTTGGATACATACATGGAATTATGATGTAGTGGCCATTACAGAGACTTGACTGGCACCAGGGCAGGAATGGGTTCTCAATATTCCTGGATTTCAGTGCTTTAACGGGGATACAGAGGGTGGGAAAATGGGTGCAGGGGTGGCATTACTGGTCGGGATACTATTACAGCGACATAAAGGGTGTGTAATGTAGCAGCATACTCTTTTGAGTCAGAATGGGTGGAAGTCAGGAACAGGAAGGGTGCAGTTACTCTATTGGGAGTATTCTATAAGCCCCATGGTAACAGCAGAGATACCGAGGAGCAGATTAGGAGGCAGAGTTTGGAAAAGTGCAAAAATGACTGGATTGTTATCATGGGTGACTTTAACTTCCCTAACATTGATTGGCACCTGATTAGTTTCAATCGTTTCGACGGGACAGAGTTTGTTAAGTGTGTCCAGGACGGATTCCTGTCACAGTATGTTTACAGGCCGACTAGGGGGAATGCCATACTAGATCTAGTACTAGGCAATGAACTGGGTCAGGTCACAGATCACTCAGTGAGTGAGCATCTGGGGGAGAGTGACCACTGCTCCCTGGCCTTTAGCATCATCATGGAATAAGATAGAATCAGAGAGGACAGGAAAAATTTTAATTGGTAAAGGGCAAATTATGAAGCTATAAGGCGAGGACTTGCTGATCTGAATTGGGATGATGCTTTTGCAGTGAAATTCACTCTGGACATGTGGTCGATGTTTAGGGATCTCGTGCAGGATGTTAGGGATAAATTTGTCCCGGTGAGGAACATAAAGATTGTTAGGGTGAAGGAAACATTGGTGACTAGTGAGGTGGAAAATCTAGTCAGGTGGAGGAAGGCAGCATACATGAGCGTTAGGAAGCAAGAATCAGATGGGTCTATTGAGGAATATAGGGAAGCAAGAAAGGAGCTTAAGAAGGGGCTGAGAAGAACAAGAAGGGGACATGAGAAGGCCTTGGCGAGTAGGGTAAAGGAAAACCCCAAGGCATTCTTCAATTATGAGAAGAACATAATGATGACAGGAGTAAAGGTAGGACCAACTAGAGACAGAGGTCAAACGATGTGCCTGGAGACAGTGAAAGTGAGCGAGGTCCTCAATGAATACTTCTGTTCGATATTCACCAATGAGAAGGAACTTGATGAAGGTGAGGACAATATGAGTGAGGTCGATGTTCTGAAGCATGTTGATATTAAGAGAGAGGAGGTGTTGGAGTTGTTAAAATACCGTAAGACGGATAAGTCCCCGAGGCCTCACGGAATATTCACCAGGCGGCTCCTCGAGGCGAGAGAAGCGATTGCTGAGCCTCTTGCGAGGATGTTCATGTCCGCGGCGTCCACGGGAATGGTACCGGAGGATTGGAGGAAGGTGAATGTTGTTCCCTTGTTCAAAAAAGGTAGTAGGAATAGTCCGGGTAATTCTGGACCAGTGAGCCTTACGTCTGTGGTGGGAAAGCTGTTTGAAAAGATTCTTAGTGATAGGATCTATTGGCATTTAGAGAATCATGGTCTGATCAGGGACAGTCAGCATGGCTTTGTGAAGGGCAGGTCGTGTCTAACAAGCCTGGTAGAGTTCTTTGAGGAGGTGACCAGGTATATTGATGAGGGCAGTGCAGTGGATGTAATCTACATGGATTTCAATAAGGCATTTGACAAGGTTCCACACGGTTGGCTTGTTCAGAAAATCAGAAAGCATGGGATCCAGGGAAGTTTGAACAGGTGGATTCAGTACTGGCTCGCCTGCAGAAAACAGACGGTCGTGGTGGAGGGAGAACATTCGGATTGGAAGGTTGTGTCTCGTGGTGTCCCACAAGGATCGGTACTGGGACCTCTGCTTAGTGACTTTTATTAACGACCTGGATGTCGGGATAGAAGGGTGGGTTCGCAAGATTGCAGACGACACAAAGGTTGGTGGTGTAGTGGATGGTGTAGAGGATTGTCGAATATTGCAGAGAGACATTGATAGGATGCAGAAGTGGGCTGAGAAGTGGCAGATGGAGTTCAACCCGGAGAAGTGTGAGGTGGTACACTTTGGAAGGACAAACTCCAAGGTAGGGTACAAAATAAATGGCAGGATACTTGGTTGTGTGGATGAGCAGAGCGATCTGGGGCTACATGTCCACAGATCCCTGAAAGTTGCCTCACAGGTAGATAGGTTATTTAAGAAAGCTTATGGGGTGTTAGCCTTCATAAATTGAGGGACAGAGTTTAAGAATCGTGGGGTATTGATGCAGCTTTTTAAAACACTGGTTAGGCCATGCTTGGAGTACTGTGTCCAGTTCTGGTCGCCTCACTGTAGGAAGGATGTGTAAGCATTGGAAAGGGTACAGAGGAGATTTACCAGGATGCTGCCTGGTTTAGAGAGTATACATTATGATCGGAGATTAAGGGAGCTAGGGCTTTACTCTTTGTAGAGAAGGCGGATGAGAGGAGACATGATAGAGGTGTACAACATATTAAGAGGAATAGATAGAGTGGACAGCCAGCGCCTCTTCTCCAGGGCACCACTGCTCAATACAAGAGGAATGGCTTTAAGGTAAGGGGTGTGAAGTTCAAGGGGGATATTAGAGGAAGTTTTTTTTTTAACTCAGAGAGTGATTGCTGCGTGGAATGCATTGCCTGAGCCAGTGGTGGATTCAGTTACAATTGTGAAATTTAAAAGACTGCTAAACAGGTATATGGGGGAATTTAAGGTGGGAGTGTTATATGGGAGGTAGGGTTTAAGGTTCGGCACAACGTTGTGGGCCGAAGTGCCTGTACTGTGTTGTACTATTCTATGTTCTATGTTCTATGTTCAGACACCGACCACTCTGAACGTAAGGAAGTAATCTCGTCCTGCACATATTTGGAATTTCTCTCACCTGACAGCTGTGACTTATAGTAATGGACATTTGTAAACCGGGGAAAGGATGCTATCTGTCTACCCCGTCATTGTCTGTCATGTTTTATAAAATTCTCTGTATGCTCACATCAGCCACTAACCACCGAGGAAATCAAGCCCCGCAAATCCAGCATTTCCTTGTAACCGAATCCCTCGAGTCCATGTGAATTTTTTGTCCAACATCTCCAGAATAATTTCATCCTTCCTCTAGAGCTGCACAAGATGATCTAAATGCGATCTAATTGGGAACTTGTACGATTTTAACACGATGTTTCAACACTTTCAATACCTCTATTATGAATACAAGCATACCGCGCATCTCCTTCGCCATCTGGTTTTCATGACACAGAACAAAGGGATGTGTACTTAGAACAGAGGCGAAGAGGAAACTAGCCACTAATATCATAGAAACACAGAAATATAGAAAACCTACAGCACAATACAGGACCTTCGGCCCATAACGCTGTGCCGAACATGTACTTACTTTAGAAATTATCTGGGGTTACCCTGAGTCCTCTATTTTTCTGAGCTCCAAGTACCTATCCAGGAGCCTCTTAAAAGACCCCTTTGTATTAGCCTCCATCATAGTGTCTGGCACACATTTCACGCACACACCACACTCTGCGTAAAAAAAAAAATCCCTGACATCCCCTCTACACCTCCATCCAAGCAACATAAAACTGTACCCTCTCGTGTTAGCCGTTTCAGCCCTGGTAAAAAGCGCCTGACTATCCGCAAGACGAATGCATCTCATCATCTTATAGACCTCTGTCTGGCCACCTCTCAGCTTTTGTAACTCCAAGAAGACAACGCCAGGTACAATCAACCTATCCTCATAAGGTATGCCCTCCAATCCAGGCAACATCCTTGTAAATCTCCTCGCTGTCTCTCTAGAGTTTTCAAATTCTTCCTGTAGTGAAGTGACCAGAACTCAGCAGAGTACTCCAAATGGAATCCGACCAGGTTTCTTTATAGCTGTAACATTACCTCTCGGCTCTTGAACTCAATCCCACGGTTGATAAAGGACAATACTGCGTAAGCCTTCTTTAGCACACGATCAACCTGCGCAGCAACTCCGAGTGTCCTATGGATACGGACCCCAAGATCCCTCTGACCCTCCACACTGTCAAGTCTTACCATTAATACTATATTCCGCCATCATATTTGACCAACGAATTTGAACCACCGCACACTTATCTGGGATGAACTCCATCTGCCAATTCTCAGCGCAGTTTTTGCATACTATTGATGCCCCGCTGTAACGTCTGACAGCCCTCCACACTATCCACAACACCCCCAAAATTTGTTTTATCAGCAAATTTACTAACAGTTCCCTCCGTTTCCTCATCCATGTCATTTATAAATATCACGAAGAGTAGCGGTCCCAGAACAGATCCCTGAGGCACAAATGTTCACCAGCGTCCATGCAGAATATGACCCGTCTACAACTGTTCTTTGCCTTCTGTGTGCAAGCCAGTTCTGGACTGGCAAAGCAAGGAACCCTTGGACCCCACGCCTCCTTACTTTCCCATTAAGTCTTACTTGGGATACCTTATCAAGTGCCTTGTTTAAATCCAAATACACTACATCCACTTTTCTACCTTCATCAATGTGTTTAGTCACATCCTCAAAAAATTCAATCAGGCACGACCTGCCTTTGACAAAGCCATGCTGACAATTCCGAAACATATTATGCCTCTCCAAATGTTCATAAGTCCTCCCTCTCAGGATCTTCTCAATCAATGCGTATTTTACATCAGTCTTAACAGTGGAAGACATCTGCAATACACTGTATAATCAGGAGTGTCACGGAATTGAAGGATGTGCAGTGAAAATTAACACTGAGAAGGTACTCAAGAAGTTTAATGGTCTGAGGTTGGATAAATCACTTGGATCTGATGCAACACACCCTCGGGTTCTGAATGAAGTAACTGGAGAGATTGCGCAGGCATTAACAACGATCTTTCAGTAATCGATAGATTATGGCATTGTACCCGATGAGTGGAAAATTGAAAATGTTACTCTGCTATCTAAGGATGGGGGGACGCAGCTGAAAGGAAACTATAGACCTGTTATTCTGACATCAGTGGTTGGGAACATGTTGGCATCGATTGTTTGGGGTGAGATTGCGGAGTACCTGGAGGCACATGCTTGATAGCCCAAAGCCAGCATGGTTTCTCGAAAGGAAAATTCTGCCTGAGTAACCTACTGCAATGTCTTGAGGAAATTACAAGCAGGGCAGACAAAGGAGATGCTGTAAACGTGGCGTTCTGCAATGTTCAGATGGTCTTTGACAATATGACGATCATGAGGCTTCTTAGCAAGATAAGAGCACATGAAATTACAGGGAGTTACTAACATGGGTGGAACATTGGCTGATTGGCGGCGTTGGGGGGAATGTGTGGGAATATAGAGACACTAATCTGGCTGGGTGCCTGTTAACAGTGGAGTTCCACAGGGGTCAGTGTTGAGACCGCTGATTTTTACGATGTTTGTCAATGATTTGGGCTATGGGATGTGATTTTGAGGCTCTACAGGGCACTCATGAGACAGCCCTTGGAGTATTGTGTGCAGTTTTGGGCTCCTTATTTTAGAAAGGACATATTTGAGAAGATTCAGAGAAGATTCACGAGAATGATTCGAGGAATAAAGGTTTACCCTATGAGGAACGTTTGGAACTCCCGAGTTTATTTGCACCTCAGTTCTTTTTTTTTTCTATTTGCACTTTTAGAAAAAAGTTTACCCTTTCGTTCCTTCTACTTAAGTGCATGATCTAAGTGCACTTCCCAACACTGTATTCCATCTGTCATTGTTTTGCCCTCTCTTCTAATCTGTCTTCTTCTGCAGCTTCTCAACTCCCTAGACTCTTGCAGACTCTTCATCTATCTTCATATAATCTACAAAAATTTCAACAAAGCCATGAATTCCATCATCCAAATCCAGACAAGAAGAAATGGTCCCAACAAAGACACCTGTGGATCACCAGTAGTCACAGGCTGCCAGCCAGAAAAGGCTCCCGTTCTTCACATTCTTTGCTTCCTGCAACTCAGCCACTACTTATCCCTGCTAGAAAATTTTCCGTAATACATGGGCTTGCAGCTTGTTACACAGCCTCATCTGTGGCATGATCTCAAGCCATTCAGAATAACAAAGTACACAACATTTGCCGACTTATCTGTGTCTATACTGCTTCTTATTTCTTCAAATAATTCCAAAAAGTATTGCCTTAAGGAAGCCATACCGCCTATGGCCTATTTTATCACATGCCTCCAAGTACCCTGAGACCTTAATCATGGGCTCAAACATCTTAACAACTACTGAGGTCAGAAAAACTGGCGATGCTTAACAAACATATACTTCTTTCTGGGAGAAGGGAGATGTTCCGGGATTCTCTTTCGATTCGTCCAATACGTGCGTCAAGCACGGGAAGAGGGACGTCTCAATACTGTGCTCATTGTCTGTTTTTAAGCGAAATATTCACCAAAAGGACTTACCGTCTGAGTAATTAATGCAGGGAGGTATTTATCGGTCATGGACGTGAGGAGTGTGTTGGTTTTCCAGCCTCCCTCAGGATCCTTCTTCACACTGGGGTGATCTTTCCTCTACCATCAATGCTACCTCCACTCGCATCTCCTCAATTTTACGGTCATCCGTCCGCAACACAACTTCCCCATCCTAAAAGGAATACAATTCCCCTTCTCCTTCCAATCCACAAGCCTCTGCATCAAGCAAGTCATACCTCATAACTTCCATTGTCTGCTACTGAATCCTAGCACTAATAGCACCTTTACCGCCCCTCCTCCCGCATCTCCTGCCCACAACCTGTCTTCACTTCCTGCAGTACCCACTCTTTCCATGATTGCTTTGACAATTCGGCCCTACCTACCGATTTCCCACCCAGCACTAACCCTGGAAGCGGATGAAGTAATACACCTGCCCATTCATGTCCTCCTTCATATCATTCAAGCCCCCAAACAGACCTTTGAAATGCGGCCGCACTCCACCCGCGATTCTGTCGTTATCATCTGCTGTATCTAGTACTCCCAATGCGGCCACCTCTGTATCGGTGAGACCCTGCTTAGTTTGGAGGACTGCTTTCTGGAACTCTTTCGTAATGTGCAGGATTTCGCACTGGTCAACCATTTTAATTCCATTCTGCATTCTCATTCCGAGAATGTGGGTGTATCCGCGCCTCTAATGCACGATGAAGCACAGCTCAGGTTGGAGGGGCAACACCTCATATTCTGTCTGAGTAGTCTTTAAACTTACGCATAAAGTTCGATTTATTTAATCCGGTGCTAACACCGCCCCCCCCCCCCCCGCGACCCGTTTCTTTATTCTCCATTCAGATTCCCTCTTGCCCCCTCTGTTCTCGTCGCCTGTCTATCGCCTCTCTTGTTTCTTCATCCTTCTCTTCCTCCCATGGTCCATTCCCGTCTCCTATTCGGATCACTTCTTCTTCCCACTTCGCCTTTTCCAAATATTAACTCCCTTTTTCTCACGTCATTCCACTCTACAGTCCACCTAACTTCTCCCCTCGCATGCCTTTACCTTCCAGTCTGCACAACTTCCCGTCCAACAGCATCCTTCTCCGATTTCATCCCTCTTCCTATCCAGTCCTGATGAAGGGTCTCGACTCGAAATGTCGACTATATATTCCTCCCGATGATGTTGCCTGACCTGCAGAGTTCATCCAGCATTTTCTGTGTGTCGCTCTGATCATTGTGCCGGAAATTCCCATCTTCGCCCGTCATCCATCTGTCATTCAGGTTCAGTTTTTTTTTTAAATAAGACCTTAAGACCATAAAATATCGGAGCAGGATTAGCCCATTCATCCCATTGAGTCTGCTCTGCTATTCAATCATGGCTGATCCCCTTTTCTTCCCCGCGTCAGCCACACACCCTGGCGTTCTTTCCGTAACATTTGATGCCGTGGTCAATCAAAAACCTATCAATCCCTGTCTTAAAGGCACCCAACGACCTGGACACAACAGCTGCCTGTGGTAACAAGTTCGACATATTTACTACCGTCTGTCTAAAGAATTTTTTCCGCATCACTATCCAGAGGTTAAGTCCCCTTGTGATAGCCTTCCCACGACGGGAAACATGCTTCATACATCCACTCTCTCTGGGCCGTCCAATATTCGAAATTATTCACTGAAGTCCCCACTCATCCTCCTAAATTCCAGACCTGCGCAACGATTCCAGAACGAGTGATTCTTGATAGACCTTAAGAAATGCCTTCACGATCTGTTCAGGCCACGACGTTAAGAAGCCTGGGGTGCACACAATCTTATCCAGGTGACCGTTCTACCTTCCGCAACTCTCTATTGCTCTATGCACCAAAAAAGATAACACGCGGTTCCATTGACAGGCTGGAATACTACCCAGATTAGGAACCGGAAACAATGCGATAGGGGGATCTGTGAATCGGATACTTGTTGATTAACTGAAACCGCTGCTGAATAGACAGACACTTTGTCCTCCATGGACGGAGATGTCCCAGGATTCACTTTCGATTCGTCCACTCCTTGCATTAAGCACTGGTCAGGGTGATGCCCGGATTCTCCCTTCATTGTCTGGGAATGAGAAGAAAAACTTTCACCTCCGGAACTTATTTTCTGAGGAACTAATGTCGGGAGCAATTTGTCAGACACGAACCTGGCCAGTGTGTTGTTGATGTCAACCTCCCTCCGGATCGTTCTTCAAGAAATGGAGTGACCTTTACTCTAAAACTCATGCTGCATTTTTCGCATCTTCTCACTTTCACCGTGATCCATCTTCCCGCCTCGCTAACAGGGATACAGTTCCTCTTGTCCTTACCTACCACTCCACGTGCCTCTGCACCGAGCACATCATATATTCAACTGTATTCTAACACAATCGCATCTTGCCCTCCCCTACCCACCACCACTCTTGGCTTTGTGCAGGGTCCACTTTCTCTGTGATTCCTTTGAGAATTCTTTCCTCCTCACCCATATCCCTGCATGGGAAGGATACTACACCTGCCTATTCACGTCTTGCCTCGGGCTATTCAGGCCTCTTAACAGTCCATCCAGACCAGGCAACACTTCAACCGCTAATTTGCCTGGCTTTTCTAATCTATGGGTAGTTTCGATGCCTCCAGCGGTAAGATCAGAGATAGACTGGGATACCCTCTGGTTTTTTCCCTCCTCCCCCTTTTCCTTCTCCCTGGGCCTCTGTCCCATGATCCTCTCATATCCCTTTTGCCAATCACCTGTCCAGCTCTTGGCTCCATCCCTCCCCCTCCTGTCTTCTCCGATCATTTTGGATCTCCCCCTCCCCCTCCCACTTTCAAATCTCTTACTAGCTCTTCCTTCAGTTAGTCCTGACGAAGGGTCTGGGCCCGAAACGTCGACTGCACCTCTTCCTAGAGATGCTGCCTGGCCTGCTGCGTTCACCAGCAACTTTGATGTGTGTTACCAGATTGTCGATCCCTTTCACTCCATCAATCATGTGCAGAATTTCGAACTGTTCGACCATTTTAATTCTACAGTTCATTCACATTCCGACATGTCGATGAATCCTATCCTCCAATGCCACGATGAGGCAAATCTCAGGTTCGAGGAGCAGCATCACATATTCCACCTGAGTAGTCTTCAACCTGATGGAATAAACATTAATTTCTCTAACAAGGTGTTTTTTTCCCTCCCACTCCCTATCTTTTTTTTTTTAATTCCCTATTCTTCATTCCCACTTGCCTCCTTTCTTCGCCTCGCCTGCCTTTTCCTCGTATCACCTGCTGGTTTCTCACTTCACGCCACTCTCCAATCCCGCTTACTCTCCCCTTCTCTATCTTCACCTATCACAATCTAGCTGGTACTGCTTCCCCTCATCCGTCTTATTCCACTGGTTTCTTCCACTGCATTCCTTGTCCTGATAAAGAATCTCTGCCTGAAACTTCGACACTTTATCGCTCTCCATGGATGCTGCCTGACGTGCCGACTTACTCCAGCAGTCCGTGCGCTTCGCTGATCCTTTTTCGGAGATGCCCATCTTCGCCGTCATACATCTGTCATTATAGATTCACTTTTTCTCTAGATCCTCTTCCATAATTATAGTCTGCCGCACTGGCCGGTCACCACGGTTCCGTTGTGCACAACACCCAACACACAAAAAAATTACAATGTCCCGATTCTAACCGCCACAGTCACTCAATTGGTCAAACGTGCTCAGCGGATTTTCTGACCCGGATCACCTACGCCCACCTTGTCTGAAACCGAAAAGTAGCCTGTTGTTCTCTCTTTCCCAGTTGGGACAAACGCGCGTCCACCGGAAACATTAACTTTAACCTCAATTCTCCAAGTGTTGCTGAGCCACTGCGTGTTTCCATAATAATATATATACTTTTCTTGTATATGAACACGGCTCTATTCTGCAGAGAAGACGAATTACAAACCGGAAAAAAAAGTCTGCAGATGCTGATATCCAAGCAACACACAAAATTCTAGAGGAACTCAGCAGGCCAGGCTGCAACGATGGAGAGCGTATTTTCAACGTTCCGAGCCTTTCCATAGATGCTGCCTGGACTGCTGACTTCCTCCAGTATATTGTAGTGTTGTTTCTATTATGCAGAGAATATATTACATTTAAAGTTATACCGACCGGGGGTAAATCTTTCCAAATAAAACAAATGAAATGCGAAAGCCTGACTTTTATCCTTGGGTCATATGACAGCTCCGTGCTTTAATATACGATGACTGAAAATTGCTGCTGCCCACATCAGATAGAGCAGAGGATAATTTCGATTCATTAACCTCTGAGTAATGAGTCCATCACACTTCCGCAGTGCTAATCCGCTGCTGTGAAAGTGGAGTTGTTGTGCTGTAAATGTTGTGTGAGTGTGTGTGTGTGTGTGTGTGTGTGTGTGTGTGTCTGTGTGTGTGTGACTGTGTTTGTGAGTGTATACACCTTGAGAGGTATTTTGAAAGTCGCGACGTTTTCACCCACACCGGGGAGTTACTACGTTCAAACCCGGGGTTCCATTAACTTCACGATATTGTCCCGAAGCTTGAATACATTTTGTAAATCTCAACCCATTTTGCTCCAAGGAAAATAGGTCCAGTCTTTCAAAACACAGACCCTCCAGTCCAGCCAATATAGAACATAGAACATAGAACAGTGTAGTTCAGGAGCAGGCCAGCTGACTCACAATGTTGTCCGAAACCAGATAAAAGGCAAATCAGAAGCACCCAAACACTAATCCCTCCTACCTACATAATGTCCATATCCCCCCATCTTCCTCACACACATGTGCCTATCTAAACGTCTCTTAAACTCCACTAATGTATTTTTTCTGTACCATCATACCACCATACCAGTGATCTCCTACTCACTGAGTAAAAACAAATTACCCCTCTCACCTTCAATACATGCCCTCTGGTATTAGACATTTCTACCCTGGGAAACAGTTGCTACCTGTCTACTCTATGTTTGCCTCTGATAATCTTGAAAATCACCAACAGATCTTCCGTCAGCCACCAATGCTCCAGGAAAAATCAACCCAAATTTCTCCATCCTCAAATGAGATCTCATGCCCTCTAAACCAGGCAGCATCGTGGTAGAGCTCTTCGGCACAATCTCCAAAGCCTCAATATTCTTCCTATATTGCAGCGATCAGAATTGTATGCAACACTCCAAATGTGGCCTATCATGAGTTTCACAAACTTACAACACAGCGTCCTCATGGAACTCCTCTGTCCCCTCTCCCACTTGATGACAGACTCTTGGATTTCTGTAGCGTCCAACTGTGATCAGGTTCTCCTCCTTGATGGATCACTGCGATTCCACTTTGCCGACCACGGTCAAGGCCCATTAGCATTTACACTGATTCCGCTCCCTGGAAGCTAGGGCAGGTTATGTTCTCTTCAGACACAATAAGCAGACCTATGCACCCTTTGGAGCCCTCTGGCCCACCTTACCTCCTGAGGTCCTGAGCAACAAAATCCTACGGGCAGAGGAAGGAAGGCTAATCCTTTTATTAACTTGAGACCATAAGACATCGGAGCAGAATTATACCATGCAAAGATCAAGGTGCACATATGTCACCATATACAGTTCTGAGATTCATTTTCTTGTGGGCATACTCAGTGAATTAAATAACCATAATAGAATCAATGAACGACCGCACCAACAGGACACAAACCCTGTGAGTAAAGAACAACAGTGTGCAAATACATAAAAAGAATGAAACAATAATACTGATAATAATAATAATAATAATAATAATAATAATAACAACAATAATAATAATAATAATGATAAATATTTCAAGAACATAAGATGAAGAGTCCTGGAAAGTGAGTCCACATATTGTGAGAGCAGTTCAGTATTGGAGGAGTGAAGTTCAGGGAAGATATCCCGTCTGTTCGGTAGCCTGATGGTTGAGGGAAAATAACTTTCTGAAAGTGGAGGTGTGACTCCAGCTGTTCCCTGTACCGTCTCCCTTATGGCAGCAGCAAGTCTGATCTACCGTACCTCTCAGTCCATTCTCCTGCCTTTTTCACGTAACCTTTGATGCCCTGATTAATCAAGAACCTATGAACCTCCGCAATAAATATGCTCGTTGACTTGGCCTGCTGTCACTGCCTCCAGTTGAACTCGGACTTTTTGTGCCTCTTGTACTCCCTGTCTGTAGCTGAAACAGAAGCCATGAGTAACTACATCGAATCGTCTCTGGCTGCAGGCATCATCTGGACGTCTTCCTCCATTGCTGGTGCTGTTTTGTTTTGTTTTGTTTTTTTTTGGAAAGACGGACAGCTCCTTAGTCCAGCATTGATTACCGGGGCTTGAATAAAGTCACTATTAAGTCTCTTGCTGAACACACAGGTCACGTCCAAAGAGTTATCCAGCGCCTTCTGGAGAACAAACCCTTTGTGAAGGCTGAGAAATGTAAGTTTCATAGCAATACAGTCTCCTTCATGGGGTATGCAATTTCAGGCGGTTGCTGTCAGATGGACCAACAGAAGATCAAGGCGGCAGTCGGATGACCCCAAACTTCGACCCGTCGGGAGTTGCAAAGCTTTCTGGGCTTCGCTAACTTCTATCGCCGCTTTATCAGAAATTACAGTACACTGGCTGCACCACTCATTGCTCTTATGTCATCTGTTGTCAGATTCTCTTGGTCCCCTCCTGATGGGGGAAACAAAAAGCATTCTTTGAACTGAAGCAACGTTTCATCTCTGTCCCCATCCTGATTCAACCCGACACCGACCGGTAGTTCATTGTGGAGGTGGATGCGTCTGACATGGGTGTAAGATCTGTTCTCACTTAGTTCTCGGCCAAGGATGAGAAGGTACGCCCCTGCGCCTTCTTCTCTCACCGCCTCAGCCCCTAGTTATTGTCCCACTAACTGTGTTTATGTTCCCAACTCTGTTCAATCACCGCTATTGCAGTGGGATCATTCTTCCCGGTTAACCAGTCACCCTGGAACCAGGCGTATTCAGGCCTTCATCAGTCGGCGGTTCTGGTGGCCCTCCGTGACAGATGACATCTGCGATTTCATCTCAGCCTGCTTGGTCTGTGCTCAAGGAAAAAATTCTAACCGGTCACCCGCTGGTCTGTTACATTCCATGTCTACCCCAGGAGAGACTGTTGCCACACTGCCCTGGACTATGTCACCGGTCTTACCCCCATTATTCGGTAAAGCCACCATTCTCACTACAGTTGATCGCTTCTCCAAGTCTGTACACTTCATTCCTTTACCTAAACTTCCCCCGCCAAAAAAAAAAGCCAAATTACTAATACTGCATGTTTTCAAAATACACGGCTTACTTCTAGATGTTGTGTCAGACAGGGCCCTCAATTTACATCCAACTTCTGTAATATTCTTGGTGACGTTGTCTTCAGGATTCCACCCACAGACCAATGGGCAGACCCAAAGGGCCAACCAACAGCTAGAGACAGTATTGAAGTGTCTGCCCCCACCCCCACCCATGGATTCAGCAGCTACCCTGGGCCAAGTACGCCATAAACTCTCAGCCGTTCTCATCCAAATGGTCTGACTCCTCAGAGTGCTGCCTTGGCTAGCAACCTCCATTGTTTCCTGCCCAGGACGAGGAGGTTGGAGTGCCATCTGCCGAGGCATTCATCCGCCTTTGTCAGCGGACGTGAAGGCACACTCACTGTGCCCTTCTCCGTCCCTCAGCTAGGATCAAGCGTCAAACTGACGGCCATCGTTTCAGCACTCCACTTTACGCCAGGAAGAGTGTGTGTGGCTTACAACCAGAGACATGCCCCTCAAAGTACATTCACGCAAATTCACCCCCGCTTCATCGTCTCCTTTCCCGTTGCTAAAGTCGTCAGCTCTGCTGCCGTCCGTCTCAAGCTCCCCTCCACTCTCAGCTGCATTCATCCCACCTTCCATGTCTCCGGCGTCAAGCCTTTCTTGGGCCACCAACAGTGCCCTGTCCCCAAAACACCCCTTGCCCCACGGTTCATCGATGGATCAGAGGCCTTCACGGTGCATCGACTGCTGGACGTTCGACGCCGGGGCTGTGACCTCCAGTACCTTGTGAACGCGGAAATCCAAGCAAAACGCACAAAGCGCTTGAAGAACTTAGCAGACCAGGCAGCATCTACGGAAAAGAATACGGTACACGTTTTGGGCCAAGACCCTTCTGCAGCAATGGAGAGAGAAAAAAAAAAGATGAGGCGACAGAAGTATATGGTGGGGCGGGAGAATGCACAATTTGATAGGTAAAACTGGGAGGGCGAGTGGTGATGTAATAGCTGGGAAGTTGATTGGTGAACGAGATACAAGGCTGGAGAAGGGGGGATATAATAGGGGAGAACAGAAGGCCCTAGTGCAGAGGATGAGGTAGCTGTTTTGCAAAGTGAGGCAGTGTAGAGTAAGACTCCTTCATTTGTATCATCTGTAGAATTGCGCACAAACTCATCAATTCATTCATTCAAATCAATGACATACAACGTGAAGAGAAGCCGTCCCAACATCATTCATATGACACACACTCGGCACAGGCAGCCAACCAGAAAAGACCCCGGTTATTCCTACACTTTGTCTACTGCAAATCGGCCAACCTTCTATCCGTGGTCGTACAGCAATGCACTCGTATTTTGCTAAGCAGCCTCATGTATGGCGCCTTGTGAAATGACTTCTGAAAACTCAGGTATCATCCAAAGATTCGCCTTTGTCTATCATGCTTGCTATTTCATCAAAGAGTTCCAACAGATTTGTCAGGCTAGATTTCCTTTGTAGAAAACCATGCTGAATTTGATCTATTTTATCATGAGCCTCCATGTACCCTGAAACTTCCTCCTTCATAATAGACTCCAATATCTTCCCAATCACTGGAGACAGGCTAACTGATCTATAATTTCCTCTCTTCTACTACCCTTCTTTCTAAAAGAGGTTAGTGACATTAGCAATTTTACTGTCATCAGTAGCCATTGCAGAATCCAGTGATTCTTGAACGATCATTTCCAAGGCATGCACAACCTCGTCAGTTATCTCTAGCAGAAAAGCTACAGTGGAGTCCAACCCGTCCTGGTGACGTATGTTTCTTAACGCATTGCAGCTTCCTGAGCATATTTTCCTTAATAATAGCAAATGCACTCACTTCCGCCCACCCCTCCCTCCACACTGTTGCATTTCTTGCATTTTGCTAGTGTCTTCCACAATGAAGGTTGACGCAAATTACAGGATGTTCGTCTGCCGTGTTCACCATCTTCAACTCTCCAGGTTGTTTTCCAACGGTCTGACATCCACTCTCGCCGCTCTTTTACCTTTTATATATATTTGAAAAATCTTGTTGTATCCTCTTTTATATTATTGGCTCGCTTCCCTTCATGTTTAACCTTTTCTTTCCTTGTGGCTTTGATTTGTCTTCTGTTAGTTTCCCTCATCCTCCCCTGAGAGTACTTGATTATATTTCATCTTTGGAATCTACCTTTCTTGCACTTTCCTAATCTCCCCCCAAAACGCAGGCGGTTGCTGTTCACAAACCGCCCCCATCCTTCCTTGTCGCTCCTTTTAATTAATTCTGGCCAATTTCTTTCTCATGCCTCTGTAGTTCCTGTTACTCCACTATAATCCTGATTTACCTGACTTAAGCAAGTGTTCACGATTAATATTAACAATCTGGAAGAAGGGGCCGAGTGTCGTGCAACTAAGATTGCTGACGGAAAAACAAATTGAGCAGCAGATACGGGCAATCTGCAAAGGGATATAGATAGGTTAAGTGAGTGTGCAAGGATCGGGCAGATGGAGTATAATGTTGGTAAATCCGGGGCCGTCCACATTGGAAGGGAAAATGGAAGACAAGATTATTATTTATCTGATAAAAAATTGCAGCAAGCTGTTGTGCAGAAGAACTTAGAAGAACTGTTGCATGGATCGCAAAAGTTTGGATTGCAGATGCAGCAGGCTATCAAGAAGGCAAATGGATTGTTGGCCTTCATTGCTAGAGAGATTCAATTTAAGAGCAGGGAGGTTATGCTGCAACTGTCTAGTGTACTGGTGAAGCCACACCGGGATTACTGCGTACAGTTCTGCTCTCCTTAGTTGAGGAGGCACATACTGGCTTTGGAGGCGTTGCAAAGGAGGTTCACCAGGATGATTCCAGAGATGAGGGTTTTGGACTATCAGGAGAGATTGACACGGCTGGGACTGTACTCGCTGGATTTCAAAAGGATGCGAGGAAATCTGATGGAAACATATAAAATTATGAAAGAGACATATAAGATAGAGGCTGGAAAGTTGTTTGCTCTGGTGGATGAGACTAGAACTAGGGACAGAGCCTGAAGATTCGGGGGAAGTAGATTTAGGACCGAGATGAGGAGTAACTACTTTTCCGAAGGAATTGCGAATCTGTAGAATTCTCTGCCCAATGAAATAGTGGAGGCTACCTCAGTAAATATATTTTAGACAAGGTTGGATAGGTTGTTGCATAATAGAGGAATTAATTGTTATGGCAAATAGATAGGTACGTGGAAATGCGTTCATGGACATGTCAGTCATGATCTTATTGAATGGCGGGGCAGGCTCGACGGGTCACATGACCTACCCCTGCTCGTATTTCTTAAGTTCTAATGTTCCCATGTCCTAAGCTCTTGTTAAACCTTGCGTTGCATCACCAACGAACGACCACTCCTATTGTTTTCAGCCCATCGTGAAGAAGCCGAAAGCTCCAAGCGCTTTAAAACCTTGTTCTGAGCTGCCAACAAGCGATATCTCGTCAGGACAGTCACGGTAAATAGGGTCTATGCCCTGTTTGCCTTTATTAGTCGTTAGACCATTCCTGAGATGTTGCCTTTCATGAGATTACAAGTAGGATCGTTAAAGGATGTGAAGTGGATGTTCTTTATTTGCACCTTTAGAAGGTGTTTAGCAGGGTGCTACATATGAGGCTGCTTACCCAGTTAAGAGCCATTGTATTACGGAAAAGTTAGCAGCATGATTGGCAGGATGGAGTGAGGGGAGATAAAAGGGTCCTTCTCTGGTTGCTGTCGGTGACTAGTCGTGTTTCGCAGGGGTAGGTGTTGGGTCAGGTTTTTTTTAATGCTGTATATTAATGACTTAGATGATAGAATAGATGGCTTTGTTGAAAATATTGCAGAGGATATGAAGATTGGTGGTGTGCCAGGTAGTGTTGAGGAAATAGGTAGACTGCAGAAGGACTTAGATAGATTAGGCCAATGAGTAACAGTGGCAAATGAAATATAATGTTGAACAATGCATGGATATGCACTTTAGTAGCAGAAGACAATGTGCAGACGATTTTCTAAACGCGGAGAAAATCTCGGTATCTGAGATGTAAACGGAATTGGGAGTCCTTGTGCAGAACACCCTAAAGTTTAACTTCCAGGTTGAAAGAGTGATGAGGAAGTCAAATGCAACGGCAACATTCATTACAAGGTCTAAAATGAAAGAGCAGGGATGTGATGCTGAGGCTCTACGTGGGACCTGTGAGACCTCACGTTGAATATTGTGAACAGCTTAGCATCCTAATCTAAGAAAAGATATGCCGGCATTGGAGAAGATCCGGAATGGGTGCACAAGGATGATTCCGGGAATAACAGGGTTATCATAGGAAGAAGGTTTGATAGCTGTGTGACTGTAGTCATTGGACTTTAGAAGAATGAGGGGTGTCTCATTGAAACCTTTCAAATGTTGAAAGGCCTGGACAGGGTACGTGTGGAAAGCAGTCGATGGCAAGAGCGCACAGCCTCAGGATGGAGGGACGTCCATTTAAACAGAGATGCAGGAACATTCTTCAGCTATAGGGTAATAAATTTGTGGAATTTGTTGCTACAGGCAAGACTGGAGGACAGGTCATTCGGTGTTTCTAAGTCAGAGTTTTATAGTTCATGATTGACCACGGCATCAAAGGATGCGGGAGATGGACGGAGAGTGTGGCTGAGGAGGGGGAAAAGGATCATCCATGACTGTATGGCGGATCAGACTCGATGGGCCAAATGGCCTATTTTTCCTGTGTCAAATGGTCTTATAGTCTCATGGCTGTTTATTCCCCTCTATAGGTGCTGCTTGACTTCCTGAGTTCCTCCATCATATTGTGGGCGTTCCTCATGTTTCACAGCATCGTTGATAATAAATTTACTTTGACCTGCAGAATCTCCTGTTCAAAGTCAAGTTCAAAGTACAAACTGCTGACTTTTTTAATCAAAGTTCGTGAACAGGTATGACACACAGATTCAGTTTTTGTAGCAATTCACAGTAGAATAGAGAAATACAATGGAATCAATGAAGAACTACAGAGAAAGATTGACAAACAATCAATGTGCAAACTAAAACAATTGTAGGAATACATCATAAACAAACAAACAATAGGGCAATAAATAATACGGAAACATGAATTGTAGAGTCCTTGAAAGTGAGTTCATAGGTTCTGGAATCATTTCAGTGTTGTGGTGAGTGAAGTTATCTTTACTAGATCAGAAGTCTGATGGTTAAAGTGTTATGACTGTTCCTGTAACTGATGCTGTGGGACCGAAGGCTCCTATATCTCCTTTATGATGGCAGTGGGGAGAAATGGCCACAGCTGGATAGTGGTATTTTTTCCTTGTTTGTATTTCTGTTTAATTTAGTAGATTCAGGAGTTGACGAGTTGAAACGTCATGATACAACTTTATATAACTCTGACCACATCTGGAGAATTGCATTCAGTGTTAGTCTCCCCCACTACAGAGAGGACGTTGAGATTTTGGGAAGGTTAGAGCACAGTGTCACTTGGATGCTGCCAGGATTACAGTAGATGCCAAGAGTGTGTCTCAAATAAACAGAGCACGCAGCCTCAGAATATAACCACAACCCTTTAGATCAGAGATGAGAATACATCTCTTTCCTATAGTTCATCACATCATGAAGGGCTTCAAGTCGATCTCTGTATTTTTATGATCGATACTGTACGTAATATGTTCCATATCCTGTGTTCTGTGTTCTATCCTCTATGTTATGTTTTATGTTCTATGTTTTAAGGTCAGAAGTGCAAACCCATCGGCATTGACACCATGAAATTAAATCACTTGGAGATTCAATTCCAAAGGAACCTCTCCTACAGAAATTTAGCGTGCCGTTTAAAAGCTTTTCACAGAGATGGGATAGCACTGCTTACGGCCCTCCATGGATGACACCTGACCTGCTGAGTTCCTCCAGCATTTCGTGTGTGACAGGTTGGATGTCCAGCAGATGTGGAATTTCTTGTATGAAGCACAGCATAGTGGGCTGAATGGTTGAAGGCTGCTTGACCGGGTTCTGTGACGTCAGCAGCCGGCCCTGCTGCGTTCACCCGCAATGTTTATGTGGGCCGATGGTCTGTGTTGCTTGGCAACGTTCTGTGACGTCAGCATGCAGTTCTGTTAAAGCCGATGGGGCCCCACTCTGCAGCTCGTGTTGGAATTGGGAGGGATAGAACTTACCATTGCACGCTGTGTGTAAAGCTGCCATCCCAAAGACGGGGTTCTCTGCATGGGATCGCATTCCTTCCTGGGGTGTTTGAATGCATGAATTTAAGGTATGAGGGGCTACGTTCAAATGAAATGAGAGGGCCAAGTATTTTTTTAACACACCGAATTGTATGTGACTGAAATTCGCCGACATGTGTGCGGTCAGAGAGGACAGAGGCGTTTAAAGTGAGGGTTAGACAGACCAATGGACGTAAAGGAAATGAAGGGATATAGGTATTGTGTAAACAGTAGACTATGAAGAACTACAGTCTACAAATCAGTGAAAACGAATGACACAGTGACAGTGGAAACAGAAGGAATAATTGCTTTTGTTCTCGCTATGTGGAAGGACGTGGAGGCTGCCATTTTCTGACGAGACTGTGTTCTGTTTTGTAAGCTAAATTGGCACGGCCTGATCATTTTTTTAAACTATGTACAATTATACTCCAGTAATTTGCTAAACCAGGGATTATTTCCAGATAAGAAGTTATTTCTGAGGTGTTCGTTGGTTGGATATCACATTTAGATTTCCAGCTGTTGAGGTCTATACTTGCCCTGACCGATTTCAGCTGGTTGATGATTAAGAAAGCAAGAGCCATAAATTACCGGCTGACCCGAGCTGAAAAGAGGGAGAAATATGGATGCTGACTGAGAGCAGAGCCACTTAAAATGTGATAAACGTCTGACACATCACCTATAGCTAAAGCAACTGAAATGCAACATATAAATTGGTAAGAAATAGAAACATAGACACACAGAAAACCTACAGCATAATACATGCCGTTCAGCCCACAAAGTTGTGCCGCACATATCCCTACCATAGAAACTACTCGGCTTACCTTTATCCCTCTATTTTACTAAGCTCCATGTAGCTATCTGAATGTCTCTTAAAATACCCTATCGTATCCGCCTCCACCACCGTTGACGGCAGCCAATTCCAGGCACTCACCACTCTCCGGGTAAACAACTTACCCCTGACATCTCCTCTCTACCTATGCCCCAGCACCTTAAACCTGTGTCCACTTGTGGCAACTACTTCAGCCCTGAGAAAAATCCTCTGACTATCCACACGATCAATGCTTCACATCATCTTGTACACCTCTATCAGGTCACCTCTCATCCTCCGTCGTTCCAGGTAGAAAAGGCCGAGTTCACTCATCCTATTCTCAGAAGGTATGCCCCCCAAACCAGGCAATATCCTTGTAAATCTCCTCTGCATCATTTCTATGACTTTCACATCTTTTCTGCAGTGAGGCGACCAGAATTGAGCACAGTACTACAAGTGAGGTCTGACCAGTGTCCTATATAGCTGCAACATTGCACCTCAGCTCCTAAATTCAGTTCCACGATTGATGAAGGCCAATACCTGGGATACGAATTAACAATAAACTGGACTGGTCAAAGAACACTGAGGCTGTCTACAAGAAGGGTCAGAGCCGTCTGTATTTCCTGAGGAGACTGAGGTCCTTTTACATCTGACGGACGATGCTGAGGATCTTCTACGAGTCTGTGGTGGCCAGTGCGATCATGTTTGCTTTTGTGTGCTGTGGCAGTAGGCTGAGGGTAGCAGACACCAACAGAATCAACAAACTCATTCGTAAGGCCAGTGATGTTGTGGGGATGGAACTGGACTCTCTGACGGTGGTGTCTGAAAAGAGGATGCTGTCCAAGTTGCATGCCATCTTGGACAATGTCTCCCATCCACTACATAATGTACTAGTTGGGCACAAGTCTACATTCAGCCAGAGACTCATTCCACCGAGATGCAGCACAGAGCGTCATAGGAAGTCATTCCTGCCTGTGGCCATCAAACTTTACAACTCCTCCCTTGAAGGGCCAGACACCCTGAGCAATGGGCTGGCCCTGGACTTATTTTCTGGCATAATTTACATATTACTATTTAACTACTTATGATTTTATTACTATTTAATTATTTATGGTCCAACTGTAACGAAAACCAATAAAGTATGACCATAACTATGACTGCACCGTACGCCCTGTTAACCACAGAGTAAACCTGCGCAGCTTCTTTGAGCGTCTTATGGACTCGAACCCCAAGATCCCTCTGATCCTCCACACTGCCAAGAGTTTTACCATTAATACTATATTCTGCCATCATATTTAACCTACCAAAACGAACCACTTCATATTTATCCGGACTGAACTCCATCTGCCATTTCTCAGCCCAGTTTTGCATCCTATCAATGTCCCGCTCTGACCTCTGACAGCCCTCCACACTATCCACAACATCTCCAACGTTTGTATCATCAGCAGACTTACTAACCCATCCATCCACTTCCTCATCCGGGACATTTATAAAAATCTAGAAGAGTCAGGGTCCAAGAACCCTGAGGCACCCCACTGGTGACTGACCTCCATGTAGAATATGATCCCTCTTCAACCAGTCTTTGCCTTCGGTGGGCAAGACAGTTCTGGATCCACAAAATAAAGTCCCCTTGGATCCCATGCTTCTTTACTTTACCAATAAGCCTTGCATGGGGTACCTTATCAAATGCCTTGCTGAAATCTACATATGCTACATCTACAGCTCTTCCTTCATCAATGTGTTTAGTTACATTCTCAAAAAACAGACCCCCAGCTCCCCACTCATATTTGAAATGCTGTTTATGTTGTAAATACCTTCTGGTGTCAAAGCCATTGATTCTGTCATCTAGATGGCTGTCATATAACGTAAAATGCATCGCGACTTTAACCGAAGCCTGGCCAGACCGCCCATCTTGCTTGTAAACCTGCCGTTTCTGTTGAATAAAATCGGTGATCTCAGAGCTAGGGTGCTGAATCAGAGGGATATTAGTACTGCGTGTGTCCTTTGTTTCAGGTAATCCTGGTTAAGCAATTCCGACCCGCACGCAGCGATTCAGATCGACATGATCAACTCTTCTTGGTGCACAAATATATCTGTCCTGTCGTAATTCTTCTCACCGGACAGGAATATCTACCAGTTAAGTGCCCTCCTTTTTACCTACGGCGAGAGTTCTCCGGAGTCACTTTGTCAGCAGTATACATTCCACCTTAGGCCAATGTCAATTAGGCTTTAGATGATCTGAGCAATGGGATCAACATGCACAAAACAACGCACCCTAACGCCTTCAAATCGTTTTGGGAGATTTTAACCAGGCCAGTCTGAAAAAACCTAAGCCATTGCCGTCAATAGATGACTTGCAAAACTAGTGCAGTGGTCCGTAACCTCCGGGCCGCGTACGCAATCGGCAATCGCCTCTGATCTGCGCCGACATTTACGTGCCGAGCGGCACCTAATTAATCAGCTTACATACATCAAAGTTGCTGGTGAACGCAGCAGGCCAAGCAGCATCTATAGGAAGAGGTGCAGTCGACGTCTCAGGACGAAGGGTCTCGGCCTGGGACGTCGACTGCACCTCTTCCTATAGATGCTGCTTGGCCTGCTGCGTTCACCAGCAACTTTGATGTATGTTGCTTGAATTTACAGCATCTGCAGAATTCCTGTTGTTTGTAATTAATCAGCTTGTTTATTTCGGCTTTTTTCTTAAAGATGTGCTGGGTGCGTTCTGCCCACCGCTGCATCCCTGCATGCTTCACGGCCCGGTATCGATCCGCGGCAAGGAGGTTGGGGACCACTGAACTAGAGGAAACATAGTGGACTATTCCTATACCACCACCAGGATGCCTGGGTGCTATTCCACGCCCTCACTTCGGGAAGTCTGATCACCTGGCTGTAATTGTACTCCCTGAGTGTAGGCGGAGACGGAAGACTGCAGCACCAAGAGGGACGTCCAATAAGGTATGGATAAGTGAAGCACAGGAGCGTCTATCTACATGACTGCTTTGAATCGGTGGACTGGATTATATCCCGCGATTCATCTCAGAACCTAGATAAGTATGCCGTAGTTGTTACCGACTCCATTAAAACCTGTACATTCCCAAACCAAAAGCCCGTGGATGAACCAGGAGGTACGTCATCTTCTGAAGGCTAGATATATAGCATTCAAGTCTGGCGACCCCGGCCTGTACCAGAAATGCTGGCATGATTTGCGGACGGCAATTTCAAGGGCGATGGAACAATTTCGAACGGGGTTGGAGGCGACATCGGATGTACGTCAACTCTGGGAGGGTTTGCGAGACATTATTTCCAACAAAGCGAAACCCAATAGCATGAATGGCAGCGATGCTTCACTGCTAGATGAACTCAACGCCTTCTAAGCCAGTTTTGAAAGGAAGAATATAATTACAGCTGTGAAGATCGCTGCTGCACCTGATGACCCTGTGAAGTTTGTCGCAAAAGCCCATGTCAGGCTATATTTAAAGAGAGTAAACCCTCGCAAGGCGAAAGTTCCGATGGAATCCCTGGTATGGCTCTGAAAACCTGTGCCAACCAACTGGCTGGAGTATTCAAGGACATTTCCAACGGCTCACTGCTATGGACGGAAGTTCCCACACTTCAGAAAAGCAACAATTGTACATGTGCCTATGAAGAATAATACGAGCTGCCTTAATGACTACCGCCCGGTAGTTCTCACATCTACAGTTATTAAATGCTTTGAGAGGTTGGTCAAGACGAGACTGTAATCCTGCCTCAGCAAGGACCGGGACCTATTGCAATTTGCCTATCGCCATAATAGGTCAACGGCGAATGAAATCTCAATGGCTCTTCACACGGCTTTAGACCAGCTGCTACGCCAGGATGCTATTCCACGACTTTAGCTCAGCATTTAATACCACCATTCTCACAACCCTGATTGAGAAGCTGCACAACCTGGGCCTCTGTATCTCCCTCTGCAGTTGGATCCTGTAGTCCCTAACCTGAAAGCCACAATCTGGGCGGATTGGTGATAACATATCCTCCTCGCTGACGATCAACACAGGTGTACTTCAGGGGTGAGTGCACAGCCCACTGCTCTACTATCTATATACCCATGACTCTGTGTCTAGGCATAGCTCAAATGCCATTTATAAAATTGCTGATGATACAACCATTGTTAGTTTAATCTCAGATGGTGACGAGAGGGCGTACAGGAGAGAGATATGACAACTACTGGAGTGGTGTCGCAGCAACAACCTGGCACTCAACGTCAGTAAGACGAAAGGGCTGATTGTGGACTTCAGGAAGGATAAGACGAAGAAACGCATACCAATCCTGATTGATGTAGCAGAAGTGGAGAGTGTGGGCAGCTTCAAGTTCCTCGGTCTAACATGGTCCCAACAAATCAATGTAGTTATAGAGAAGGAAAGCAAGCCGCTTTACTTCATTAGGAGCTTAAAGTGATTTGGTATGACAACAAATCCACTCAAAAATTTCGATAGATGTACAGTGGAAAACATTCTGACAGACTGCACCACTGTCTATTATGGGTGGGGAGCAGTTGGAGTAGAAGAGGTGGCGGCTACTGCAAATAACCGAAAGAAGTTGCAGTAGGTCGTAAATTTAGTCGGCTCCATCTTGGGTACTAGCTTACAAAGTACCCAGGACATCTTCAAGGAGCGGTATCTCAGAAAGTCATCGTCCATTATTAAGCACCTCCAAAACCCAGGGCATGCCCTTTTCTCACTGTCATCATCAGGTAGGAGGTACAGAAGCCTGAAGTAACACACTCAACAATTTAAGAACGGCTTCTTTCGCTCTGCCATCTGATTCCTAAATGGACAATGAAACCTTGGACACTACCTCACCTCTTTCGAATATAGTATTTCTTGTTTTCCTTTAATCTATTCAATAAACGTATACTGCAAATGATTGACTTATTTATTTATTATTATTATTTTATATTGATTTTTCCTCTATATTGTGCATTGCATTAAACTGCTGCTGCAAAGTTAACAAATTTCAGTACACATACCGATGATATTAAACCTGATTCTGATTAAATCCTCTCCATAGATACTGCCTGAACCTGCGGAATTCCTCCAACACGTTTGTGAGTGTTACGTTCGGTATTCCAGTCATTCACCTTGCAGTACCGCACTGTATGAGATCTCCAGCCTATTCTCAGTATCAGATAGGAGGCCATGAAGGAATCCTGTTCTACTCCACAAGCTACATCTCCTTAGATCGAAAATGTATTACATTTTTTTTCACGTGTAGTACAACCTTCAATCAATTCTAATACAAGTCTACGAGGTGTATGGCATTTTGTTTATAACACTGTATTTGGAGATTCTGTGGGCACGTGGCCAAGTGGTTAAGGCATTGGACCAGCGACCTGAAGGTCGTGAGTTCGAGCCCCAGCCGAGGCAACGTGTCGTGTCCTTGAGCAAGGCACTTAATCACACATTGCTCTGCGACGACACTGGTGCAAAGCTGTATGGGTCCTAATGCCCTTTCCTTGGACAACATTGATGTCGTGGAGAGGGAAGACTTGCAGCATAGGCAACTGCTGGTCTTCCATATAACCTTGCCCAGGCCTGCGCCATGGAGAGTGAAGACTTTCCAGGCGCAGATCCATGGTCTCGCAAGACTAACGGATGCCTTTATTTGGAGACTTCGGATATGCCTTCTGTGAACTTGAGGTCCTGTCAAGTGTTTTTTTTATTTATGAGCTCTCGCATGAGTATCCTATCTATAACAACGGGAGGCGCGTGGTTGCTCGTATCAATCAATTGTTGTCTCGTGTCACAATTGTACTTATTTCTGTCCTAGAAGTGCTGTGGTTATACTCTGTTCTAACAATGGTCAAGAGGGCTGAGTACGTTCATGTCGAGCGCTCACTGCACAGCGCGTCGAGTTGTTTACAGTATGTGCGTGTCTTCATTTGCAGAGTTCATTGCCCTCATAGAAAACTCCTGACTAAGTCCTGATGAAGGATCTCGGCCTGATACGTCGACTGTACCTCTTCCTAGATATGCTGCCTGGCCTGCTGCGTTCACCAGCAACTTTGATGTGTGTTGCTTGAATTTCCAGAATCTGCAGAATTCCTGTTGTTTGCCTATGTCTGTATTGTGTAGTGTGTGTGTGTGTGTGTGTGTGGAGGGGGGAGGGAGATGAGTTTCTGGGATGAGCGTGGGATGGTGGTTATACCACGGATAAACCTTCAACATCCCCCCCACCCTACTTAATGAAGTTGTAGAGGTCTGTGTTATCTAGGAACATGTTTGGTTGCTACTTGCTGACCACTTCACTGTGGAGCGCTGGACTTGTACAGGCTCGACTCTCTGCAGATCAAAAACTGGATATTGCAGCTCAGTGTTGAGATATGCTGATGTAAAGCTCTCTGTCCACACTGGGCTGAGTGTGGTCATTGCTGGGTTGGGATTTCACAGTGTAGGGTGCGTTGTCCCTGTCCTATCTGCACAGCGGAGTGGGTGGTACTGTAAATACAATCTGTGATGTATCGCTATAAACATAAATAAACACTTCGGTATCTCAGTTGAACCATTGTCCTGGCCCCAACTGGACTTCCTTTCAGTATTACTCGACTTCCCCTCTACTGTCCGTTGAATGGGATATGCGGACCAGCAGCATTAGTTCCCACCACCTTGCCACGCAATTGTAAACACCAGAAAGTCCTGTCAGATAACCAACTGGAGGGGGATTTTGCTCCACTTAATGTTAGGTGTAACCTGTCGTCATTGCACAGGTCCCAACTGCCCTGGGAGAGAGGCCAATGAGCCCTATTACTGAAACGATCCCACTGCACCAACTCCTTGACCACTCATTTGGCTCTACTCTCTTCCAAGTTCATAGCCCGCTTGCACGTGGAACACGGAATGCTCGGGCGTTGGTCCTTCCTCTTCTTGCACGGCGTCATGCTTAGCACTGGCGCCATTGAGGTTACCATCATCCTGCATTCCCACGGGTGTCCACAGATAAGGCGGTGTGTGCCCCTCCCCTTCCTGACATTATTACTGCTCATTGAGAACACAGAACGCGATAGTACCTCGGCTCACGATGCCTCTAGTAAATGCAATGCCAGATATAAATAAATCTCTTCTGCTTATTTATGATCCATAGCTCTCGATGTGCCTACCTGAACCCTCTCAAATGTCACTATCGCATATGCTTCCTCCACTTCCCATGGCAATGCGTGCCAGGCACCGACCACTCTCAATACAAAGAAATACAGTCTTCTCGCCCTGCATATCATTGAACTCATCCTCTCTCGCACCTTAAAGCTGTGACTTCTGGTATTTGACATTTTTTTTAACCCGGTATAATTATGCTGACTCTGTACCCCACATTATCATTCACGTTTTATAAGATGCTAACAGGCGTCTCCTCTGTCCAGTGACCACCGAGGAAACCAATTCCCTCTATTCCATCATGCCTTTGAACTCCAGCCCTGTAGTCCAGAAAATCTCCATGTGAATTAATTGCACCATCTCCAGCTTAATTGCTTTCTTCTTACTGTGCGGTGACCAGAATTGCACACGATGATCCAAGAGCGATCTAATTAATAATTTGTCCAACTATCACACGGCATTCCAACACTCCCAATGTCTCTATGACGTCGGCAAGTATGCCGCCCACTTCCCTCACCTGCTGGTCTCCATGGCACAAAAAAAAAGAGGCAACGTTTCAGAATAGAGATGAGGAGAAATTCATTCACCCTGAGAGTGGTGAATCTGAGATATTCATTGGCATAAACATTTGCTTCCGCACGTTCTCCATTTTGTTGGGCTTGTTGATATCATGAGGTATTCATGCGCGTGAATAAATTTATTTTTGAAAATTTAAGAAGCGGATGCTGTCGCCTGAAACACTAACGGGACTGGAATTAGAAGAGGGCGACTAAACTTGTCCCTCCAGTGTGGGCACATCGCACATTTCACCCACATTGAGCTCACTTCATCTTATTGTTACAGCTAATACTGACAATGCTATAATTGATTGGTAACTGAAGGAGACAGAGTTTGTTTCCCAAAAATAAATTGAGAATATAATGATAAACTGTATGCTGAATGATTCAAACATTGCGAAACGGAACATCACTGACTCTCTCCATTGAATATGTTTCAAGGTAACGTTACGTCCTTCTAATTCTCCTTGAAGAACTGAATGTGATAGACAATCATATAATGTGCAAAAGCTTGTTGTTTGTTCAGTGGATTGTGTCTAATGACACCATGGGAGAACTAATTGATTTAAGCGTGGTTCTTACTGGTGTATAAGAAATCTCTGAAGCAGTGCATGCACGCAGTTAAGACAATTCGTATAACTGATCGTTGCTTCAGATAGAAAATGGGATATTCCGCAATTTACAGCATCGTCAGAATTTATTGCCCGCTGCTTGCAGCATTCGGTGTTCCAGGTAATGCTATACGGTACCTTTGTATTACGCTCGGGGTATCATAGATTAAGTGCATCTTGAATCCCAAGGTGGCCAGTGCATTTGTGCTGCCATTGGACAATGAAAAGAAACCTTCACCGCTAATTTATATTCTAATTGTAATTCGCGTTAATTTAATTGTTTAATTATATATGCGTATTTGATTTTGGTGTTTCATACATTTGTATATATTAATACGATTTTAACCTTAACATACATTACTAGTTGTACTATTGTTAACGTATCTGCATGCCAGAAATGTTTGAACATGCTTACAAAACGCGCAGACAGGAAAATACCATATATGCGCATTGCTGGCGGAACTCAGTAAGGCAGATAGCATCTACGAAGAGGAATAAATATTCGACATTTCACGCCGGGGCCCTTTCGGAAGGATTTCATCAGAACAGGTTGCAAAGACATTACTTCACGTAACATTCTGATAATGACAGCAATGACTCACCAGGCCCGGTCACCACCGAGTCCACTCTGTCGTGTGATATCTCTCCATGCATTCCTAGCACAATTCCGCTCAAAACACGGTGAAAGTTTACTGTAGGTACATGGACACACAATATCTTGTACGCGACACCCATTCGCAAGTTTGGCGTTTCTCTCGTCGTGGGGCACCACGCAGTCAGGACGCCTCCCTGGTATCTCCCCTCTTCTCGATAGCACAGAGTGTGTCATCTGACGTTACACTTGATAAGCTGTCAGATTGTGACCAGTTGGCCCTGCGAGCCGTTTCACATCCTGTGAGGACAGAAGGCTTTCCCCTCCATCTCTAAATAGTAGTCATAGTCATAGTCATACTTTATTGATCCCGGGGGAAATTGGTTAAATAACTCCTGATTTCCAGTGAAGTGCACTCCTGACCAATTTGTCAGTGTAATTATGAAATAATTTGACTTTAAAAGGAAACCAATTGAATAATTCATTTTAACGAAGTGTAATTACGCCATATGGTTTGGAATTGAAGCCAATCGCTCCACCGTCTGCACTGTTCTCCGTAAGACGCTTATTCTATCAGGACAGCTCTTAATAACCTCACCTTCCGGGAATGGTATCCAGCCTATTGTTCACTACTTAACGGACCCGGTGGAAGGCGCTCTGTTGCCAGCCTCCGACCTTCATTCTTTTGCTTAACTTCTGGACGTGAAACTGGCAAGATACAAATTGTGCATTAAAACGGTGGAATCAGCTTGATCCGGTCATATGCATCCCATGTTTGTCAGCAGTTAACCTGACTGCCGATAACGGCCCGATGGCCTATTACTCGCACTACTGACTACTCTACTAAAGTCACACTAATCACTCTGTAGTAACTGATAGTAATTCATTCTTATTAACTTATTTCAGTTAATTTAACGGCGATTGTAATCCTGTCCCGCGGGAAGTGCGGTCTTTCCAAAGGCATCACTCTCTACCTGGTATCAATGGCGGTAGCCGATCTGATGTACGTCATCGTTGCTATTATATTACAGAGGATAAATTATATCTATTGGTTTGCTAATTTCTTGCTCGTTACTCCCGCATGTTCTCTGCTACTTGTCCTGAGTGTCGCAACCTGGGACTGTTCCGCTTGGCTGACGGTTGCTTTCACTTTCGACCGCTGCGTCGCCATCTGCTGCCAGAAACTGCGGAACCGATATTGTAACGAAAGAACAGCGACTGTGATGGTAGCGATAGTGAGTGCAGCGTGTTATGCCAAGGCCGTTCCATTCTACTTTGCAGTGGATCGATGGCGTTGTGTTGCCGTAGCTGAATACAGCGCGTCACCGCTGTGGAAAGGCTACCAGGTATTCGATAGTATCTCCTCATCGTTGCTACCAATCTGTCTGGTTCTCTTCTTTAATGTTTCAACCATCAACCGGATTATAGAGACAAATAGAGTCCGCCGGGTACTTCGGAAAAGTAGTGAAAATCGTGATGATCCGGAGGTGGCAAACCGGAGAAAGTCAATGATTCTGTTGTTCAGTCTTTCAGCCAATTTTATATTATTTTGGATGCCCAATGTCGTACACTCTTTGAGCTGGCAAGTCGAAAATTATTTCTATACAGACAGATATTTCAGCAAACCGACCTATATCCTGCAGCAATGTGGGTTTATGTTGTCTTCTCTCAGTACCTGCACTAACACTTGTATCTATGGACTGACGCAGAGAAAATTCAGGGAGGAGCTGAGGAATGGAGTGAAGTACCTCTTTGTACCAACGGGACACATTTGAAAATAAAGTGCATACTGAATTAATTCTTCTTGCAACATCAAAACTAATTATTTGGAAGTGCATTTGATTTGAGTTACATGCACCCGCTTTTTCGAATCTCTCTGTACAACTGATTAGGTAATTAGTTATTATTACATTCAAGGAATAATTATGCTTGGATAACATGAAATTGAAGTCCACTATCTTTGATTAAGTTGTATCTCAGCATATGGAAAGGCATTAAACTGTATTCTTTTGTAAATACACTGTTGACAAAATCTCTGAATGGTACTAAAACATACATAATATATTTTTTAAATTGTATATGCTGAAAATTATCATTTTGCTTCTGATTTTTGTTTCATTTTAGTATCGCTGAATGTCAGCATTGGGCGGTGACGCCAATATAATAATTGTAGAATTACCTAGTAGCTGTATCCCTCACAGCAACATGTCCGTGCCAGACTGTACGGGAGTACCAAAGTAGCAAGTCTTCCATCATACTTACCAGCCACGACTGTGAAATGATCAGCTGAGGCTTGGTTCATTCCACTTCGTTAATGCTGACGAGATTCCTGAGTGTCAATACCTCAGAGGAAATGTCCTGGAACGATCATATAAATAGAATTAGATTATGAGAACACTCAGTCCTCTTTTATTGTCATTTAGAAATGCATACATGCAAAGAATTGCAAAGAAAGCACGACAGCACCTCTCCTTCCTCAGTAGACTGCGGAGTTTCGGGGTGTTCTCAAAAACCATGACAAGCATGTGTGGATACGTGGTGGAAAGTGTGCTGACTGGTTGAATTACGGCCTCGTATGGGAACACCAATGCCTTTGGGCGGAAGATCCTAGAAAAGGTAACGGATTCCGTCCAGTACATCACGGGCAAAACCCTCCCAACGATTAAGAACAACCACTTAAAATGTTGCTGTAGAAAAGCAGCATTAATCATCAACGAAGCCCAGCACCCAGGACATGCTCTTTTCTCGCTGCTGCCATCTGATAAAAGGTACAAGAGTCTCTGGACTCGCACCACGTGGTTCAAGAACAGTTACTACCCTCAGTCACCCGTTTCTTTAACAAAACGACATTCATTTAAGTACTCTCCTATCTTATTATTTATTGTCATTTATTTATTACCTGCAGTTGCACAATTTGTTTACAGTTTACAGTTCCTGATGTTGACTGTTTATAAATGTTGCTTACAGTTACTATTCTATAGATTTGCTAAGTATGCTCCCAGAAACAAAAATAATCTCAAGTTTGTACGTGGTGATGAGTATGTGCTCTGATAATAAATTTTACTTTGAGCTTTGAATTTTGTATTTTCATGCGAACTACTCGTCTGTAAATCATGTTTTGGTTATAAAACAAAAGCTACAACTATGCTCCGCTGAACTTATCGACAACTCTATTTTGTTCCATGCACCAAGGAAAATAATGCAAGACTACCTAAGCACCCCAGTAGCAGGCGGGGTTACTAACCATGATAAGAACCAGTTTCCAAAGTTCCAGTTGTTAATAGGATGCCCGGGTGCAGGAGGACACGTGAAAACTCCGCTCTTTGGTCATTGACTGAACCAGACGCTTATAGACGTACGCTTATTTCTCCGTGAACAGATATATTCCGGGAGTCGTAAACATTTCCTGCACTCATTGCGTCAAGCACTGTCCGGAGGTGACGCCCTTATTCTGCGCTTTGTGTCTGTTAGTGGGAGGAACTTTCACCAACAGGACTTATTGTCTGAGTAATTGATGAAAGGATCGAACTATAGGTTATAAATCAGAGCAGTCTGTTGCTAATTCCAACCTCCTGCCAGATCCCTCTTCAAAGAATGGGGTTACCTTTCCGCTACCATTAATGTTGCCGTTCCTCGCATCGCCTCAATTTCACAGCCATCCGTCGTCAACACATCTTCCTGTTCCCTAACAGAGATAGAGTTCCACTTGTCCAAACCAAGTACACCATCAGCCTTCACATTCAGCTCGTCATTATCCATAACCCCCTTCACAGCATGTGGGAAATTAGGGATACTTCCCGTGTCCCTGACGACTATGTGTGCAGGAAATGTGTCCAGCTGCAGCTTCTGGCAGACCGCATTGAGCAGCTGGAGCTGCGAATGGATTCATGCTGGAGCATCTGCGATGCTGAGAAAGTCGTGAATAGCACGTTCAGTGAGTTGGCCACACCGCAGGTAAAGGCTACACAGGCAGAAAGGGAATTGGTGGCCACTAAACAGCGTAGCAGTAGGTAGGCAGTGCAGGAGTCCCCTCAGGTCATCTCCCTCCTAAACAGATCTACTGTTTTGGATATTGTTGGGGGAGATGTCTCATCAGGGGAAGGCTGCAGCAGCCAAGTTCATGGCACCATGGGTGGCTCTGCGGCACAGGAGGGAAGGAAAAGGAGTAGGAGCGCTATAGTGATAGGGGATTCGATTGTAAGGGGAATAGATAGGCGTTTCTGAGGCCTCAAACGAGACTCCAGGAGTGTATATGCCTCCCTGGTGCAAGGGTCAAGGATGTTTCTGAGCTGCTGAAGGACATTCTGGAGTGGGAGAGTGACAGTCAGTGGTCGTGGTGCACATAGGTACCAACGATATAGGTAAAATAAAAACGGTATGAGGTCCTACAAGTTGAATTTAGGGAGTTAAGAGATAGATTAAAACGTAGGACCACAAAGGTAATAATCTCTGGGTTACTACCAGTGCCACGTGCTAGTCAGAGTAGAAATAGGAGGATATTTCAGATGAATACGTGGCTTGAAAAATTGTGCAAGGGGAAGGGATTCAATATTCTGGGGCATTGGAACCAGTTCTGGTGGAGGAGGGACCGGTACAAGCAGGACGGTCTGCACCTGGGTGGACTAATGCCCTAAGGGGAGCGTTTGCTACTGTTGTTCAGTAGGATTTAAACTAATGTAGCAGGGGGAGGGGAACAAGTGCAGAGAGACAGAGGGGTGTAAAATGAGGGTAGAAGCAAAAAGTAGTAAGGTGAAAAGTAAAAGTGGCAGGCCGGCAAATCCAGGGCAAAAATCAAAAAGGGCCACTTTTAAACATAATTGTATAAGCGCTAAGAATGTTGTAAAAGCAAGCCTGAAGGCTTTTTGAGTCAATGCAAGGAGCATTCGTAATAAGGTGGATGATTGAATGGTAGATAGTTATTAATGAGTATGATATAGTTGGGATCACAGAGACATGGCTCCAGGGTGACCAAGGACGGGAGATCAACATTCAGGGATATTCAATATTCAGGAGGAATAGACATGAAAGAAAAGGAGGTGGGGTGGCATTGCTGGTTAGAGAAGAGATTAACGCAATAGAAAGGAAGGACATTTGCCAGGAATATGTTGAATCGGTATGGGGAGAATTGCATAACACTAAGGGGCAGAAAACGCTGGTGGGAGTTGTGTACAGACCACCTGACAGTAGTAGTGAGGTTGGGGATGGCATTAAACAGTAAATTTGAAATGCGCTGCAATAAAGGATCAGCAATTATAATGGGTAACTTCAATCTACATATAGATTGGGTGAACCAAATTGGTAAGGGTACTGAGGAAGAGGATTTCTTTGAATGTATGCGGTATGGTTTTCTGAACCAACATGTCGTGGTACTATCTAGAGATCAGGCCATTCTAGACTGGGTATTGAGCAATGAGGAAGGGTTAGTTAGCAACCTTGCCGTGCGAGCCCCCCTGGGTAAGAGTGACCATAATACGGTGGAATTCTTCATTAAGATGGAGAGTGATATAGTTAATGCAGAAACAAAGGTTCTGAATTTAAAGAAGGGTAACTTTGATGGTATGAGGCTAATTAACTAATACAGACTGGCAAATTATACTTAAAGGGTTGACGGTGGATATGCAATGGCAAGCATTTAAATACCGCATGGATGAACTGCAGCAATTGTTCATCCAGTTTGGCAAAAGAATAAACCATTGAAGGTAGTGCACCCGTGGCTGACGTGGGAAATTAGGGATAGTATCAATTCCAAAAAAGAAGCATACAAATTAGCCAGAAAAAGCGGCACGGCCGAGGACTGGGAGAAATTCAGAGTCAGCAGAGGAGGACAAAGGTCTTAATTAGCAAAGGGAAAAAAAGATTATGAGAGAAATCTGGCAGGGAACATAAAAACCGACTGTAAAAGCTTTTATAGTTATGTGAAAAGAAAAAGATTGGTTAAGACAAATGTAGGTCCCTGACAGTCAGAAACAGGTGAATTGATCATGCGGAACAAGGACATGGCAGACCAATTTAATAACTACTTTGCTTCTGTCTTCACTAAGGAGGACATAAATAATTTTCCGGAAATAGTAGGGGACCGAGGGTCTAGTGAGATGGAGAAACTGAAGGAAATACATGTTAGTAGGGAAGTGGTGTTAGGTAAATTGAAGGGATTAAAGGCAGATAAATCCCCAGGGCCAGATGGTCTGCATCCCAGAGTGCTTAAGGAACTGGCCCAAGAAATAGGGGATGCATTAGTGATATTTTTTCAAAACTCTTTAGATTCTGGATTAGTTCCTGAGGATTGGATGGTGGCTAATATAACCCCGCTATTTAAAAAGAGAGAGAGAGAGAAACCAGGGAATTATAGACTGGTAAGCCTGACATCGGTGGTGGGGAAAATGCTAGAGTTACTACAGCACAGAAACAGGCCCTTTGGCCCTTCTTGGCTGTGCCGAACCATTTTCTGCCTAGTCCCACTGACCTGCACATGGACCATATCCCTCCATACACCTCCCATCCATGTATCTGTCCAATTTATTCTTAAATGTTAAAAAAGAACCCGCATTTACCACCTCGTCTGGCAGCTCATTCCATACTCCCACCACTCTCTGTGTGAAGAAGCCCCCGCTAATGTTCCCTTTAAACTTTTCCCCCCTCACTCTTAACCCATATCCTCTGCTTTTTTTCTCCCCTTGCCTCTGTGGAAAAAGTCTGCTTGCATTCACTCTATCTATACCCATCATAATTTTATATACCTCTATCAAATCTCCCCTCATTCCTCTACGCTCCAGGGAATAAAGTCCTAACCTATTCAACCTTTCTCTCTAACTGAGTTTCTCAAGTCCCGGCAACATCCTTGTAAACCTTCTCTGCACTCTTTCAACCTTATTTATATCCTTCCTGTAATTTGGTGACCAAAACTGAACACAATACTCCAGATTCGGCCTCACCAATGCCTTATACAACCTCATCATAATATTCCAGCTCTTATACTGAATACTTCGATTAATAAAGGCCAATGTACCAAAAGCTCTCTTTACGACCCTATCTACCTGTGACGACACTTTTAGAGAATTTTGTATCTGTATTCCCAGATCCCTCTGTTCCACTGCACTCCTCAGTGCCTTACCATTAACCCTGTATGTTCTACGTTGGTTTGCCCTTCCAACGTGCAATACCTCACACTTGGCAGTATTAAACTCCATCTGCCATTTTTCAGCCCATTTTTCCAGCTGGTCCAAGTCCCTCTGCAGGCTCTGAAAACCTTCCTCATTGTCTACTGCACCTCCAGTCTTTGTATCATCAGCAAACTGGCTGATCCAATTTACCACATTATCATCCAGATCATTGATATAGATGACAAATACAATGAACCCAGCACTGATCCCTGTGGCATACCACTAGTCACAGGCCTCCACTCAGAGCAGCAATTCTCTACCACCACTCTCTGGCTTCTTCCATCGAGCCAATGTCTAATCCAATTTACCACCTCTCCATGTATACCTAACGACTGAATTTTCCTAACTAACCTCCCATGCGGGACCTTGTCAAAGGCCTTACTGAAGTCCATGTAGACAATATCCACTGCCTTCCCTTCATCCACTTTCCTGGTAACCTCCTCGAAAAACTCCAACAGATTTGTCAAACATGACCTACCACGCACAAGACCATGTTGACTCTCCCTAATAAGCCCCTGTCTATCCAAATGCCTGTAGATTCTGTCTCTTAGTACTCCCTCCAATAACTTACCTGCTACTGACGTTAAACTCACCGGCCTATAATTTCCCGGATTACTTTTCGATCCTTTTTTAAACAACGGAACAACATGAGCCACTCTCCAATCCTCCGGCACTTCACCCGTAGACAGCGACATTTTAAATATTTCTGCCAGGGCCCCCGCAATTTCAACACTAGTCTCCTTCAAGGTCCGAGGGAACACTCTGTCAGGTCCCGGGGATTTATCCACTTTAATTTTCCTCAAGACAGCAAGCACCTCCTCCTTTTCAATCTGTACAGTTGCCATGGTCTCACTACTTGATTCCCTCAATTCCATAGATTTCATGCCAGCTTCCTTAGTAAATACAGACGCAAAAAACCTATTTATGATCTCCCCCATTTCCTTTGGTTCCGCACATAGCCGACCACTCTGATTTTCAAGAGGACCAATTTTATCCCTTACAATCCATTTGCTCTTAATATACTTGTAAAAGCTCTTTGGATTATCCTTCACTTTGACTGCCAAGGCAACCTCATGTCTTCTTTTTGCCCTCCTGATTTCTTTCTTAAATATTTTCTTGCGCTTCTTATACTCCTCAAGCACCTGATTTACCCCCTGTTTCCTATACATTTCATACAACTCTCTCTTCTTCTTTATCAGAGTTGTAATATCCCTTGAGAACCAGGGTTCCTTATTCCTATTCACTTTACCTTTAATCCTGACAGGAACATACAAGCTCTGCACTCTCAAAATTTCTCCTTTGGAGGTTTCCCACTTACCGATCACATCCTTGCCAGAGAACAACCTGTCCCAATCCACGCTTTTTAGATTCTTTCTCATTTCTTCAAATTTGGCCTTCTTCCAGTTCAGAACCTCAACCCTAGGACCAGATCTATCCTTGTCCATGATCAAATTGAAACTAATGGCGTTATGATCACTGGAACCAAAGTGCTCCCCTACACAGACTTCCGTCACTTGCCCTAATTCGTTTCCTAACAGGAGATCCAATATTGCATCCCCTCTAGTTGGTTCCTCTATATATTGATTTAGAAAACTTTCCTGAACACAGTTTACAAATCCTAAACCATCTAGACCCCTAACAGTATGGGAGTCCCAATCAATGTATGGAAAATTAAAATCCCCTACCACCACAACTTTATGTTTCCTGCAGTTGTCTGCTATCTCTCTGCAGATTTGCTTTTCCAAGACTCGTTGACGATTGGGTGGTCTGTAATACAATCCCACTAATGTGGCCATACCTTTCCTGTTTCTCAGCTCCACCCATAAGGACTCAGGAGACAAGCCCTCTAATCTGTCCTGCCTGAGCACTGCTGTAACATTTTCCCTAACAAGCAATGTTATTCCCCTACCTTATATTCCTCTGCCTCGATCACATCTGAAACATCGGAACCCGGAATATTAAGCTGCCAGTCCTGCCCCTCCTGTAGCCAAGTTTCACTAATTGCTACAACATCAAAGTTAGTTATCAAAGATGTGATAACAGCACTTTTGGAAAGCGGTGAAATCATCGGACAAAGTCAGCATGGATTTTGAAAGGAAAATCATGTCTGACGAATCTCATAGAATTTTTTGAGGATGTAACTAGTAGAGTGGATAGGGTAGAACCAGTGGATGTGCTATATTTGGATTTTCAAAGGGCTTTTGACAAGGTCCCACACAAGAGATTAGTGTGCAATCTTAAAAGCACACGGTATTGGTGGTATGGTATTGATGTGGCTAGAGAATTGGTTGGCAGGCAGGAAGGAAGAGTGGGAATAAACGGGACCTATTCGGAATGGTAGGCAGTGACTAGTGGGGTGCCACAAGGCTCAGTGCTGGGACCCTAGTTGTTTACAATATATATTAATGATTTAAACGAGGGAATTAAATGCAGCATCTCCAAGTTTGCGGATGACACGAAGCTGGGCGGTGGTGTTAGCTGTGAGGAGGATGCTAAGAGGATGCAGGGTGACTTGGATAGGTTAGGTGGTTGGGCAAATTCATGGCAGACGCAAATTAATGTGGATAAATGTGAGATTATCCACTTTGGTGGCAAAAACAGGAAATAAGATTATTATTTGATAGGTGGCCTATTAGGAAAAGTTGAGGTGCAACGAGATCTGGGTGTCATTATACACCAGTCATTGAAAGTGGGAATGCAGGTACAGCAGGCGGTGAAAAAGGCGAATGGTATGCTGGCATTTATAGCAAGAGGATTCGAGTACAGGAGCAGGGAGGTACTACTGCAGTTGTACAAGGCCTTGGTGAGACCACACCTGGAGTATTGTGTGCAGTTTTGGTCCCCTAATCTGAGGAAAGACATCCTTGCCATAGAGGGAGTACAAAGAAGGTTCACCAGATTGATTCCTGGGATGGCAGGACTTTCATATGAAGAAAGACTGGATGAACTAGGCTTGTACTCGTTGGAATTTAGAAGATTGAGGGGGGATCTGATTGAAACGTATAAGATCCTAAAGGGATTGGACAGGCTAGATGCAGGAAGATTGTTCCCGATGTTGGGGAAGTCCAGAACGAGGGGTCACAGTTTGAGGATAAAGGGGAAGCCTTTTAGGACCGAGATGAGGAAAAACTTCTTCACACGGAGAGCGGTGAATCTGTGGAATTCTCTGCCACAGGAAACAGTTGAGGCCAGTTCAGTGGTTATATTTAAGAGGGAGTTAGATATGGCCCTTGTGGCTAAAGGGATCAGGGGGTATGGAGAGAAGGCAGGTACAGGGTTCTGAGTTGGATGATCAGCCATGATCATACTATATGGCGGTGCAGGCTCGAAGGGCCGAATGGCCTACTCCTGCACCTATTTTCTATGTTTCTATGTTTCATCTGCAACGGGATCCGACACCAATCTCAATCCCCCCACCACTCTCCGCTTCTCTGTAGGGTCCATGATATTGGTGATTCCTATGACAATGTGTCCCCACCCAGCGATTTCCCTCCTGCCAGTTCTCTCAGCAAGCGTTAGTACTACAGATGCCCATGCACGTCCTTCCTCGCTGTCATTCAAGCACACAAATAGTGCTCATCATTCAGGCAGCACTTCACATCGGAATCCGTCGGGTTCATCTGCTATACCCGGTAGTCCCGGTGCAGCTATTTCTACATCGTTGACACACAATTCGGATTGAAGGACGCTTTGTTGACTTTCTTCGGTCCAGTCGTAATGTTCAGGTTTTCACATTGGTGAAACATTTCAATTCCATTTCTAATTTTCATTCCGACATGTCGTTGCATCACCTGCTCTAATGACGTGTGACACAACCGTAGAAGACTAAGGCTCATATTCCGTCTGTCTAGTCTTCAACCTTAACGCATAAACAGCGATTTCTTTAATCCTGTAAAATTTACCCTCCCACTGAACTGTCTGTTTTTGTTCATTCCCCATTCTAGATTTCATCGGGATTCTTCCCACTTCGTCTCCTGCCTATTGCCCCTATAGTCTCCTTCCCTTTCCACCTATTCCCCCCTCCTATCTTCTCACTTCATCCCACTCTCCAATCCACTCATCTGTCTTCAGCTATCATTTTCTACGTTGTACTCCTTCCCTTCCACTCTCTTATTTCCTCCGGTTTCTTCCCAATTCCGTCTCTTTTCTTCTCTGCATAAATGCTGCCTGACTTGCTGAGATCCTGCAGTATATTTTATGTGTTCCTCTGGTCCATGTCCCAGATCTGACCAGCTTCGCCCATCATCTATCAGTTATAGAACATAGAACATAGAATAGTACAGCACGGTACAGGCCCTTCGGCCCACAATGTTGTGTCGACCCTCAAACCCTGCCTCCCATATAAGCCCCCACCTTAAATCCCTCCATATACCTGTCTAGTAGTCTCTTAAACTTCACGAGTGTATCTGCCTCCACCACTGACTCAGGCAGTGCATTCCACGCACCAACCACTCTCTGAGTAAAAAAACCTTCCTCTAAGATCCCCCTTGAACTTCCCACCCCTTACCTTAAAGCCATGTCCTCTTGTATTGAGCAGTGGTGCCCTGGGGAAGAGGCGCTGGCTATCCACTCTATCTATTCCTCTTATTATCTTGTACAACTCTATCATGTCTCCTCTCATCCTCCTTCTCTCTAAGGAGTAAAGCCTTAGCTCCCTTAATCTCTGATCATAATGCATACTTTCTAAACCATCCTGGTAAATCTCCACTGTACTCTTTCCAATGCTTCCACATCCTTCCTATAGTGAGGTGAACAGAACTGGACACAGTACTCCAAGTGTTCCCTAACCACAGTTTTATAGACCTGCATCATTACATCGCGACTCTTAAACTCTATCCCTCGACTTATGAAAGCTAACACCCCATAAGCTTTCTTAACTACCCTATCCACCTGTGAGGCAACTTTCAGGGATCTTTGGACATGTACCCCCAGATCCCTCTGCTCCTCTTGCTATTTACTTTGTACTCTACCTTGGAGTTTGTCCTTCAAAGTGTACCACCTCACTCTTCTCAGGGTTGAACTCCATCTGCCACTTCTCAGCCCACTTCTGCATCCTATTAATGTCTCTCTACAACCTTTGACAATCCTCTACACTATCTACCACACCACCAACCTTTGTGTCGTCTACAAACTTGCCAACCCACCCTTCTACCCCCACATCCAGGTCGTTAATAAAAATCATGAAAACTAGAGGTCCCAGAACAGATCCTTGCGGGACACCACTAGTCACAATCCTCCATTTTGAATGTACTCCCTGCATCACCACCCTCTGCCTTCTGCAGGCAAGCCAATTCTGAATCCACCTGGCCAAACTTCCCTGGATCCCATGCATTCTAACTTTCTGAATAAGCCTACCGTGTGGAACATTGTCAAATGCCTTACTAAAATCCATATAGATCACATCCACTGCACTACCCTCATCTATATGCCTGGTCACGTCCTCAATGAACTCTATCAGGCTTGTTAGACACGATCTGCCCTTCACAAAGCCATGCTGACTGTCCCTGATCAGACCATGATTCTCGAAATGCCTATAGATCCTATCTTTAAGAATCTTTTCCAACAGCTTTCCCACCACAGACGGAAGGCTCACTTGTCTATAATAACCCTGACTATCCCTACTACCTTTTTTGAACAAGGGGACAACATTCGCCTCCCTCCAATCCTCCGGTACCATTCCCGTGGACAACGAGGACATAAAGATGCTAGCCAGAGGCTCAGCAATCTCTTTTCTCGCCTCGTGGAGCAGCCTGGGGAATATTCCGTCAGGCCCCGAGGACTTATCTGTCCTAACGTATGTTAACAACTCCAACACCTCCTCTCCCTTAATATCAACCAGCTCCAGAACATCACACCTCACTCATATTGTCCTCACCATCATCAAGTTCCCTCTCATTGGTGAATACCGAAGAGAAGTATTCACTGAGGACCTCGCTCACTTCCACAGCCTCCAGGCACATCTTCCCACCTTTATCTCTAATCGGTCCTACCTTCACTCCTGTCATCCTTTTTTTCTTCACATAATTGAAGAATGCCTTGGGGTTTTCCTTTACTCTACTCGCCAAGGCCTTCTCGTGCCCCTTTCCTGCTCTTCTCAGCCCCTTCTCTAGCTCCTTTCTTGCTTCGCTAAATTCCTCAATAGACCCAGCTCATCCTTGCTTCCTAAACCGCACATATGCTGCCTTCTTCCACCTGACTAGTTTTTCCACCTTACTTGTCACCCATGGTTCCTTCACACTACCATTCTTTATCTTCCTCACCGGGACAAATTTATCCCTAACATCCCGCAAAAGATCTCTAAACATCGACCACATATCCATAGTACATTTCCCTGCAAAAAAAACATCATCCCAATTCACACCCGCAAGTTCTAGCCTTATAGCCTCATAATTTGTCCTTCCCCAATTAAAAATTTTCCTGTCCTCTATGATTCTATCCTTTTCCATGGTAATGCTAAAGGCCAGGAAGCGGTGGTCACTGCCCCCCAGATGCTCACCCACTGAGAGATCTGTGACCTGACCCGTTTCGTTACCTAGTACTAGATCTAGTAAGGCATTCCCCCTGGTCGGCCTGTCCACATACTGTGACAGGAATCCGTCCTGCACACACTTAACAAACCCTGCTCCATCGAAACCTTTGGAACTAATCAGGTGCCAATCAATATTAGGGATGTTAAAGTCACCCATGATAACAACCTTGTTATTTTTGCTCCTTTCCAAAATCTGCTTCCCAATTTGCTCCTCTGTATCTCTGCTGCTACCAGGGGGCCTATAGAATACCCCCAATAGAGTAACAGCTCCCTTCCTACTCCTGACTTCCACCCATATTGACTCAAAAGAAGATCCTGCTGCATTACCCACCCTTTCTGTAGCTGTCATAGTATCCCTGACCAGTAATGCCACCCCTCCTCCCCTTTTCTCCGCCCTCTCTATCCCCTTTAAAGCACTGAAATCCAGGAATATTGAGAATCCATTCCTGCTCTTGTGCCAGCCAAATCTCTGTAATGGCCACGACATCATAATTCCATGTATGTATCCAAGCTCTCAGTTCATCACCTTTGTTTCTGATGCTTCTTGCATTGAGGTACACACATTTCAGCCCTTCTACCTTACTGTCTTTACACCGTTTATTCTGTTTCTCTTTCCTCAAAGCCTCTCTGTATGTTAGATCTGGCTTTACTCAATGCACTTCTTTCACTGCTCTATCGCTCTGGGTCCCATCCTCACAAATTAGTTTAAACCTTCCCGAACCATGCTAGCAAACCTACCTGCAAGGCTATTGCTCCCCCTCGAGTTCAGATGCAACCCATCCAATCTGTGCAGGTCCCACCTTCCCCAGAAGAGATCCTAATGATCTAAAAATCTAAAACCCTGCTCCCTGCACCAACTCCTCAGCCACGCTTTCAACTGCCATCTCCTCCAATTCTTACAATCACCGTCACGTAGCACTGGCAGCAATCCTGAGAACGCCACCCTTGAGGTCCTATTCTTCAGCCTTCTGCCTATTTCCCGAAACTTACACTTCAGGACCTCATCCCTCTTCCTGCCTATGTCGTTGGTCCCAACATGTATCACGACTTCTGGTTGCTTTCCCTATCGTGCCAGGATGTCGTGCACCCGGTCAGAGACATCCCGGACCCTGGCACCCGGGAGGCAACAAACCATGCGGGTGTCCTTCTCACGTCCACAAAATCTCCTGTCTGCTCCCCTGACTATAGAGTCTCCAATGACGACAGGTCTCCTTTTCTCCGTCCCACCCTTCTGCACCACAGGGTCAGACTCAGTGCCGGAGGCCCTGCCACCGTGGCTCACACCTGGTCGGTCGTCCCCGCCAACAGTATCCAGGACAGTAAACTTATTATTCAGGGGAATGACTACCGGGGTGCTCTGCACTACCTGTCTGCTCACCTTCGCTTTCCCCCCTCTGACTGTTACCCAACGACCTGCTTCCGACAGCCTAGGTGTGACTACCTCCCTGTCGCTCTGATCTATGACTGCCTCATTCTCCCTTTTGAGTCGAAGGTCATCCAGCTGCTGCTCCAGATTCCTTACACAGTCTTCCAGATCGCCCAGCCGTATGCACCTATGGCAGATGTGACTCTGCGGCAGAGGGGAACTCCCCCAAGACTGCCACATCTCACATGAGAGGCACATCACCGTCTCAGGAGACATTGTAAAAACTAACTGCGAGCAAGCTTGTCCCCCGCCTCTTCTCGTCGAAGCCTCTCGAGTCAAGCCTCAAAGCTCCACTCCTTGACTGGCCCACTCACTGACAATCATGTTGGGGAAAGTTCTCGCGGACTGACAATGAGAACTCAATGGAGGTGTCTCCTCCGCCCAATGCTTCACACGACGGGAGTGCGAATCGAAAAGGAATCCCAGAACATCTCCGTTCACTAAGGAAGAGATGTAAGTCTATTAACCGCCGGATTCAGTTCAGCAACAAACATCGGAGTGATCCCGCTAGCCTCCCTGTTCCTGTACATCCGATTAACAGATTGCCCTGTCTCATTGATTTCCGGTTGGTCATGTGGTGTCGATTCCAGACTGCCACGGGGGCGCTTATTGTGTTATCTTCCTTGATGTATACAACAAAAGAGAGCTGGGGTAGGAAGATAAGTCACCAGGACCAGACGGGGCTGAACCCAGGGTTCCGAAAGGGGTGGATGTCCAGATCGCGGTGGGATTAAGAATGAAGATTCTGAATCTTTCGAGGTTCAGAATTGTTTGCGGAATGGTGGAAAATTGCAAATGTCACTCCACTCTTCAAGGAGGGAGTGCGGCAGATCTAAGGAACCGAGAGGCCAATTGGTTTGGCCTCAGTGCTTGGAAATATGTCGGAGTCGTTCATCAAGGATGAGGTCTCGGGGAAGATAGAGCATAGAATAGTACAACACAATAAAGGCCCTTCGACCCATAATGTTGTGCCGAGCCTTAAACCCTACCTGCTTAAATTAACTTCCCCCCACCTTAAATTCCTCCTTATACCTGTCTAGCAGTCTCTTAAATTTCACTAGTGTATCTGCCTCCACCACTGACTCAGGCTGTGCATTCCACGCACCAACCACTCTCTGAGTGAAAAAAAACCTTCTTCTAATATGCCCCTTCATCTCTATTCCTCTTATTATCTTGTATACCTCTATCATGTCTCCTCTCATCCTCCTTCTTCTAAGAGTAAAGCCCGAGCTCCCTTGATCTCTGAGAATAATGCATACTCTCTAAACCAGGCAGCAACCTGGGAAATCTCCTCTGTACCCTTTCCAATGCTTCCACATCCTTCCCATAATGAGGTGACCAGAACTGGACACAGTACTCCAAGTGTGGCCCAACCAGAGTTTTATAGAGCTGCATCATTGCCTCACGACCCTTAAACTCTGTCCCTTGGCTTATGAAAGCTAACACCCCAGAAGCTTTCTTAACTACCCTATCTACCTCTGAGGCAAATTTGAGGGATCTGTAGACATTTACCCACAGATCCCTCTGTTCCTCCACACTACCAAGTATCCTGCCATTTACTTTGTACCTGGCCTTGGAGTTTGTCCTGCCAAAGTGTACCACCTCACACTTCTCCGGGTTGAACTCCATCTGCCAATGTTCAGCCCACTTCTGCATCCTATCAATGTCTCTCTGCAATCTTCGACAATCCTCTACACTATCCACAACACCACCAACCTTTGTGTCGTCTGCAAACTTGCCAAACTACCCTTCTACCCCAACATCCAGGTCGTTAATAAAAATCACGAAAAGTAGAGGTCCCAGAACAGATCCTTGTGGAACACCACTAGTCACAATCCTCCAATCTGAATGTACTCCCTCCATCACGACCCTCTGCCTTCTGCAGGCAAGCCAATTCTGAATCGACCTGGCCAAACTTCCCTGGATCCCATGCCTTCTGACTTTCTGAATAAGCCTACCGTGTGGAACCTTGTCAAATACCTTACTAAAATCCATGTAGATCACATCCACTGCACGACCCTCATTTATATCCCTGGTCACGTCCTCAAAGAACTCTATCAGGCTTGTTAGACCCGATCTGCCCTTCACAAAGCCATGATAACTGTGCTTGATCAGACCATGATTCTCTAAAAGCCCAGAGATCCTATCTCTAAGAACCTTTCCAACAGCTTTCCCACCACAGACATAAGGCTCACTGGTCTGTTATTATCCGGACAATGCCTACTACCCTTTTTGAACGAGGGGACAACATTTACCTCCCTCTAATCTTCGGGTACTATTCCTGTGGACAACGAGGGCATGAAGATCCTGGTCAGAGGCTCAGTAATCTCTTCCCTCGCCTTTTGGAGCAGCCTGGAACTTCGAGACACATATGAAAATAGGTGGTCCACGGGATTTTCGTCAAGGGAAAACATCGCTTGATAAATCCTTTAGAATTCTTTGAAGTAAACAAGTAGAATAGAAGGAAAGTTGATGACGTGATCTTGGATTTTCAACGCCTTTGACGAAGTGCCAGACATGAGGCTGCCTAAGAGGCTATGCCCCCATGTATTACAGAATATTTCGAGCATAGGTACAGAGATGGCCAATCCCAAAGAGTGGAAATAAATGACGAGTGGTTTTCCATACGGGTCTATCATGGATTCGGTTCTTTTTAAGTTATATTTCAGTGATTTGGACCAAGAAACTGATGGCTTCCTTGCCGCGTTTGCAGACGGTATGAAGACGTATGGACAGACAAGTAGTTATGAAGAAGTAGAGATGCTGCAGAAAGACTTTGACAGATTCGGGGAGAGGTCTGATGGAATATAGTGACAGGAAGTGTGTGTTCATGCACTTTGGTAGGAGGAAAGACAATTATCGTAATGGAGCGAAATTAGAAGACACTGATGTCCAAATGGACTTGGGACTCCCTGAAGGTTAGTTTGCAGGTGGTGCATATGGTCGTATGGATAAGTACACAGCAATATATTTTTAGCTTTTATTCCCAAAACACAGCAACAGACGAGCAGCTGGCATTAATTTACATCAAAGGCGTCAGCATTTCCTTAGTGCAATGACCAAGCCCCAGCTGATCACCTCACATTCGTGACTGGTAGGTATAAAGGAACCCTTGTGACTTCTCTATTCCCGACCATTCTGGCACAGACATCGCACTGTAAGGGGTAAAGCAACCAAACCATTCTAGAATTATCATTTTAACGTTATTGTCTGATGCTGGCATTAGGAGATAATAATCTAAAATAACTACGTCGTAAAACAGAGACAGGTGATAATTTTAGATTATTCCAGGATTTATTTTTATATATTATCTATCATTCGAATAGCATGCGTAGACTTTTTCAACAGTGTGATCACTGAACGAATCAGTTTAAATCCTGTTCAAATGCTGAGATACCTTGTAATCAAAACTTGTGGACTGTAATTTTATAATATCTGAGCCAATAATCCTTCCGTGAAGATAATATTCATTTTATCCCTGTTGCTCGATCGCCGCGAAGAGATTGCACGGTGAGATCTGCAGGCAACATCGCTTCAAGCTCAAATCAAATAGTCTTCAAATAATTGTTTACCAGTTGCAAGAATGAATAATAGTGTTTGCATTTTATTTGCAAATCTCCCCCGTTGCTGCAAATAGGTACCTCACTCCATTCTTCAGTTCCTCCCTGAATTTTCTCTGTGTCAGTCCATAGATACATGTGTTGGTGCAGGTACTGAGAGACGACAACATAAACCCACATACCTGCAGGATATAGGTCGGTTTGCTGAAATATCTGTCTGCATAGAAATAGTTTTCGATTTGCCAGTTCATAGAAAATACGACAGAAGGCATCCAAAATAATATAAAATTGGTTGAAAGAGCGAACAACAGAATCATTGACTTCCTCCGTGTTGCCACCTCTGGATCATCACGATTTTCGCTACTTTTACGGAGAACGCGGCGAACTCTATTTGTTGCTACAATCCGGTTGATGGTCAAAACATTAAAGAGCAGAATTAAACAAATCGGTAGTAACGGTGTTGTGATGCTGTTAAATACCTCGTAAGCTTTCCACAGGGGTGACGTGAAGTATTCAGCTACGAGGACACAACGCCATCGATCCACTGCGAAGTAAGACGGAACGGCCTGGGCACAACACGCTGCACTCACTGTCGCTACCACCCCCGTCGCTGTTCTCTCGGTGCAATATCGGCTCCGCAGCTTCTGATTGCAGATGGCGACACAACGATCGAAAGTGAAAGCTACCGTCAACCAAACGGAACAGTCCCATGTTGCGAGACTCAGGACAGATAGCAGAGAACACACTGGAGTTGCGAGCATGAAATTAACAAACAAGTAGATATAATTGATCTTCTCTAATATAACAACAACGATGACCACAATCAGATCGGCTGCCGCCATGGCCACAAGATAGAGGGTGATGCATTTTGACAGACCGCATTTCCCGCGGGTGAGGATCACAATCGCCGTTAAATTAACTGAAATAAGTTATCACAAAAAAAAAGCAATTACTGTAAGTTACCGCAGGATGATTGGTGTAACTTTCATTGATCTGTTTGAGTAATAGTCGATCAGGCCATTGACTGGAGTCAGGACAACAGGTCCCCCTGCGCTGACCAACATGGAATGCGGATGGCCCGATCAAACTTAGTCTACTTTAGAATTCACAATTTAATGTCGCCAGTTTCACATCCAAAAGTTAACCACAGGAAGTACAGCCGGAGGCTGACAGCTGAGCGCCCTCCAATAATTCTGTTAAGTCGTGAACAGAGGGCCGGAATAAAGGCGAGGTTATTCAGAGCTATGCCGAATACAGTAGCGCCTTGCCGCGAACGGAAAAGGTAATGGTGAGATTGGTTTTATTTTCAGACGATGTTAAGAAAGGACAAACAACAGGAATTCTGCAGATGCTGGAAATTCAAGCAACACACATAAAAGTTGCTGGCGAACGCAGCAGGCCAGGCAGCATCTGTAGGAAGAGGTGCAGTCGACGTTTCAGGCCGAGACCCTTCGTCAGGACTAACTGAAGGAAGAGTGAGTAAGGGATTTGAAAGTTCGAGGGGGAGGGGAAGCGCCAAAATGATAGGAGAAGACAGGAGGGGGAGGGATAGAGCCAAGAGCTGGACAGATGATAGGCAAAAGGGGATACGAGAGGATCATGGGACAGGAGGTCCGGGAAGAAAGACAAGGAGGGGGGGGGGACCCAGAGGATGGGCAAGAGGTATATTCAGAGGGAAAGAGGGAGAAAAAGGAGAGTGAGAGAAAGAATGTGTGCATAAAAATCCATCCCCACTGATCTCCCTCCTGGCACTTATCCGTGTAAACGGAACAAGTGCTACACATGTCGTTACACTTCCTCCCTTACCACCATTCAGGGCCCCAAACAGTCCTTCCAGGTGAGGCAACACTTCACCTGTGAGTCGACTGGGGTGATTCGGTGCTCCCGATGTGGCCTTTTATATATTGGCGAGACCGGGCGCAGACTGGGAGACCGCTTTGCTGAACATCTACGCTCTGTCCGCCAGAGAAAGCAGGATCTCCCAGTGGCCACACATTTTAATTCCACATCCCATTACCATTCTGACATGTCTATCCACGGCCTCCTCTACTGTAAAGATGAAGCCACACTCAGGTTGGAGGAACAACACCTTATATTCCGTCTGGGTAGCCTCCAACCTGATGGCATGAACATCGACTTCTCTAACTTCCGCCAAGGCCCCACCTCCCCCTCGTACCCCATCTGTTACTTATTTTTATGCACACATTCTTTCTCTCACTCTCCTTTTTCTCCCTCTGTCCCTCTGAATATACCTCTTGCCCATCCTCTGGGTCCCCCCCCCCGTCTTTCTTCCCGGACCTCCTGTCCCATGATCCTCTCGTATCCCCTTTTGCCTATCACCTGTCCAGCTCCTGGCTCTATCCCTCCCCCTCCTGTCTTCTCCTATCATTTTGGATCTTCCCCTCCCCCTCCAACTTTCAAATCCCTTACTCACTCTTCCTTCAGTTAGTCCTGACGAAGGGTCTCGGCCTGAAACGTCGACTGCGCCTCTTCCTATAGATGCTGCCTGGCCTGCTGCGTTCACCAGCAACTTTTATGTGTGTTGCTTGAAGAAATTACAATTCTTTTAAAGACTCTCCAGGTTTGCCTTCCATTTAAAATTCAATCATTTAGTAACTACATCGACAAAACGGTCTTGAATATTTTTCATTGAAAATCGTGAAATATTTGGAGCCGGCAGCGGAAGTGTTCTAACTTCACAAGATGTGAAACGGGTCTCAGGCTAACTGGTCAGAGACTGGCAGATCATCAAGGTTAAACTCAGAGGTCACACTACGTGTTCCGTCGAAAAGTACGGAGATACCAGCAAGGCGTTTCACGAGACAGTCGTAATCAGTGAAACGATCGTGGGAAATTCACATGCTCATAGAAAATCACTAGTTCTTTGAAAGTTATTTCCAGACATTAAGTATCGCACATTCAAGAAATAATTGATTAAATCCGTAAAAGAAAACTCAGAAAAGGAGCAGCTAATGACCTGGAAGGTTATTACAATAGGACATACATTAAACTCCTCATTTCAGCAGACGGTCTCGCTGGAAAGGAGAAAACATGTAGCAATGGCCGAATAACATGTAGCAATGGCCGCAGTCTCTGGTTTGAGGACAACCCTAATCTTGTTTGGAGAAACAGGCAAACAATTGGCATACAGACTACTCTTAAAAATCGCATTTCATTTGTATGACTACGTTTTCTTCGCTGTCTCGGAGAACCGATAAAATGAAGAGAAATGTTTGTTGATTAAAACTCATTTAGCCACATTTTATGCAAATTAATTCAAATTATACAAAGTGTGAAGCAACATTTTCATTTATTTCTTTTACTAAATCATATTGCATAGCATACGTATTAAGCTGTACCCCAAACGTAAAGCACGTGGATCGTATAGAGGCGATATAGTTTTATATCTTAATACTCCCAGATTGTGAAGACAGCAGAGGAAAAATTTAATTTAACTGGAGACAGATGCCAACAGCTGACGGTAAATTAGAAATCAATCAATACCCGCAAGTCATCTAGTCTCCTCGTCCTTACAGTAAACCTTCACCGTATTATAAGTGAACTTGTGCCGGGACTGTGGAAGGTCAAGCAGAAATATCACGGCTCATAGCGGACTCCGCGGTGACCGACCTGTTGATACTGTCTGGATTTTGCGTGAAGCAGCATCATTTTAACCTGTCCGGACGAAGCCATCCTGAAGGGTTTCGACACGAAACGTCGAAAATTTATACCCCTTCATTGCTGCTACCTGACCTACTGAGTTCCGCGAGAGATTTACATTTTGAATCTAAATAACGATGAAAGTTTCTTTTCATCGTCAACTAACAGAAGAATGCACTGGATCGCATCTGCACCTTGGCCATCAAGATACGGTCTCCGAGCGTAATACAAAGGTATAGCAGTACCTGGAACTCCGAGTGCTGCAAGTAGCGGGTAGTAAATTCTCACGACATTGTAAATTGCGGAATATCCCATTTTCTACCTGAAGCAGCGATCAGTTGCATAGACTGTCACATTTATCTGCATGCACTGACTCGATGAGTTCTTATACACCTGCCGGAACCACAGTTAAATCAGTCAGTCTTCCCATTGGTCACATTAGACACACACCACTGAACAAACACAAAGTGTCAACTATTTTTACTCATTGTGTCATTGTCCATTATATTTATTCTTCAAGGGGAATTGGGGCATTCATTTGAAGTATTTACCACTCATTTTCAGTGGAGAGGGTCTGTTGAATACTGTTTCGCAAGGCTTCAATCGCTGAACATATTTTTTATGATTATAAAGTCATACTTTTTTGGAAAACAAACGCTATCTCCTTCAGTATCACAGTGATTATAACTTTGTTACTAACACGTGCGGCAACAAGATGAAGCGCATTCAAAGTGTGTGAAATCTGTAATGAGTCTTTTTTGAATGGACAGCTATGTCACCGTTTTGACTTTTTAGCACCTGTAGTTCTTCAGGTGACAGTATTAACTAGGTGAATTTTTAAAGAGAAATTTGATTGCGTTCCTGAATATCTCATAATGTCAACATCCAGGAAATGTGAGCACCTGCAGAAATGCTGCACACAAGGAACCGTTTGTGACAATTCATCACCCGCAGGCTAAACGTCCCTGTTCTAAACGGATATCCCTCTGTTCTGTGCCATACAGATCTGATGGTGAAGGAGGCATAGTGGCATGCTTGTCTTCATCAGTGAGGCACTGGAGGAGTCGGAATACCGTGTTATAAATGTACATATTATGAATTAGGTCGCACTTGGATCGCCGTGTTCAGTTCTGGTGACTACATCGTAGGAAAAATGGAATTAAGCTGGAGATGGTGAACCATTTTCACATGGATGTAGCCAGGAGTGCACGGCTTCAGTTAGAAGGGAAGGCTGAATGGGCAGCCTGGTTTTGGCGGTGGTTAGCGGGCTGAGGGGCGGCCTGACAGAATTTTGTAAAGCAGCAATTGGTTTTAATAGATGCATTTAATGTCAGACAAATGTATACAATATCCTGAAAATCTTTTCTTCGCAAACATTCACGAACACAGAGGAATGCCCCGAAAATAAATGATAGTTAAAGCGTTAGAACCCCAAAGAACTCCCCCAGCTCCCCTCTCACACGCACAAGTAGCAGCAAGGCAACGACTCCCCCACAACCCCAACCCGTACTAGCAAAAAAAAAGCATCAGCGCCCTCTACCGAGCACTCAGCGTGCAGCAAACATCAATAAAGACACAGGCTTGCAGAACCCCAAAGACTACTCTTTCACCCGATAATCCAACATACCACAGGCTCTCTCCCTCTTCCCAATCAGGGAAAAAGGTGTTCTTGTTTAACATGCAGAGATGAGACATAACAAACAACTCGCTAATTTACGATGTTAAAGGTCGGTTGTGTCGGTTAAAGTTTAAAGAGGTGCGGGGAGAGATTATTTCTGAACGTTGGGAATGGTCGGAGCCCGCCACGAGCTTCCATGTGTTATGGTAGAAGCATTTACGATAGTTGGGTTTAAAAGCGTTCAGAGAGCCGCATGAATATGCAGAGAATGCACGGACATAGGTCTCACACAAAAAGAAGAGAATTAGTTTTATTTGGCATTGTCAATCCGCACCACCCTCTCACACTGCCCTTAGCATCCGTCTCACATCCCTCCTGGATTCCCCCTCCCACCCAGGGACCAGAGGTCATTAACAGAGGTCAATTAACCTACCAGCCCATGGTTCCGTAAAGTGGTCGGAGAACAGGGAAGGGTAGTGGGCCCGCCTCATGGATTTAGTTTCAAGAGCATCGAGCATGAAATATATGACATTAAACACAGAGCAGTACAACTTGGAACAGGTTTTTGTGCAACTGATTAAACTACCAATAAAATGGCAAACTAAACGTATCCTGTTTCAAGAATCACCCCTTGGAATAATGATCAGGGAGGCACAGAGAGAATCTATAATTACCGACAAGTACCTTTATTGTCTGAATGGAGGAACTCGTGCACTTACACAACCGAATACATCTATGCATACCTAGTAGGTTTTTCTGGCCTTCCATGAACAGTCAAAGAAGAAAAGGATAATACAACTTAAAGGAATCTTTGCAGCTGAAAACAAATTCCTCGTAGTCCCGTTTCGGGTCTCCACTTTCGTGGGACACATCACATCCACGGTGGTGAATCTCTAGAGAGTCATCATTCTCAGCACACTCGAGGCCTTTATCTTCATTGCTTAAAAATTCAAATATTATATTTCCGTATCATTGGCTACAAGTCGTGTGACTGACTTCATAACGTTTTCATTGGCTCTGCTCCAAGGCAGCATCCATTTTTGTCCTCCTCCCAGCAACTGGCAACCGTTAATTTTTGCGTCATTTGTTCTCAATCAGCGACCTGCTTGAATTTGTCACGACCACAGATTCGGCAGCTCAGCAGATTCGGAAATTGCGCTCGTGAACATGCACGTGTCAGCTAATTATTATTTCATTGTGATGGTATTTAACTCCTTTCGTTTCGTCGTGCCGCTTGTCGAGACTTGAGCAAAGCACAGCAACGTTTCGCTGCCTGCCTTTCCTGAGAAATTGGACTGCCGAGTTAACTAACTCTGAAGGCCAGTGTTATTAATTTTATATTTAATTAATCTTACCAATGCAGTGCTGGCTTCATTTTCCACTTGAGATTTTTAGCTAACGACACTGTTTGGGCTGGCGATTATGGTTTACCATTCTCCCGAACTATTCACCCGTCTCTGGGTCTCTGTCTCTCTGCACTTGGGCCATATCTGACCACAATGACACTGATCAAGCTAAGCGAACTTGACTCAAAAATTGGAAACCACAATCTCTTCATAATATGGCAGATCCACCTCTGCTTCCTCTGGCTTTGATTCATTGGAATTCACTGATTTGTAGACAGTAGTTCTTTCTGGCCAGCAATCCCTTCTGGCTACACAATGTTCGTATCTCTCCAGTTCCTGCACATTCATTGGTCTGTCTAACACACTCTTCAAACGTCTCTATCATATCACACCGCCCTTGTCAGCTCATTGTAGGCACCCACCACTCGGTGTGTGAAAAGGCTAGCCCCGTACATCTCATTTCAACTTGTCCCCTCAGACCTAAATGCATCCCCTCTGGTATCTGACATTTACAACCTGGGAAAACGATACCAGCTGTCTACTGTATCCACGTCTCTCATAAACTTATGCACTTCTATCTGGTTTCCCCTCCGCCCCCGACTCTCCGGGTAAACAACCCGTTTCGACTAACCTCCCTATCGTGCAGAATCACAAAGACGATTAGACATGGAAAACAAAGTGGGCTATTTGGCCCATCGGGTCTGCTCATCATAACTGATTTACTATCTCTCTGAACCCTGTTCTCCTGCATTCTCCCTATAACGTTTGATGCCCTCACTATTTAAGAACCTATCAACCTCGATTTAAATATACCCAATGGGTTGGCCTTCGAAGCTGTCGGTGGCAATGAATTCCATAGATTCATTGCCCTCTGGTTAAAAAATCGCTTCTATTTTCTGATCAAACGGGACATCGTCTATAGCATCCGGTCATATATAAGAAGCTGCATCCGCGTCCTCTCTGTTTAAGCCTTTCAATATTTAATAGGCTTCAATGAGATCGATTCACGTCGTTTAGTACAGGCCCAGAGCTATGAAACCATCCTCATATGGTAACCGTTTCCTTCCAGAGATCACACTTGCGAACTTCCACTGCTCACTTTCCAATGCCAGTACACCCTTTCTTAGAGAAGAGACCAAAAATGTTCCTATTCTGAACTACATCCACTCCACAATAATGAACAACGGGCAATCTTCCTCAGAAATGACGAGATTGATTTATCTCTAAGTAATTGTGATTCCAACACGGGCTTGTCTCGATTTCTCTGAACTTCACTCAGATTTCCACTGAGGTGGTAAACATCATCATTCTCAATTACCCCAGGGTGAGAGACGGGGTGAATAAGGGCTATCATAATCCTCTAACGTCCCAGGAAGGAGTCAGATCGCTTGCAGAGACCCCTATCTCTGGGGCAGGAGCTTTGCTATCAATGTCCACTGATAAGATCTCCCCTCCCAGCACCAACTTGAGCTGCAGAATGGTGTCCCATCGGCTTTAAGAGTACTGCCTGTTGAAATCACAGAAGCTTATAAAGCAAAGGGAGACCAGTCTGCCCATCATTCTGTGCTCTACACGAGACATTCTGCAGATGCTGGATCTCCAACGTAACGCACACGAAATGCTGGAGGAAGTCATCAGGCCAGGCAACATCTCCCTAGGGGACTAAACATGCCTGTGCTATCTCCCTGAAAGAGCTTTGCAAAGACACTACAATCCTTGCTAAATCTGCTGCCTTCACTCAGTTCTGATTGCTGTCTTTGAAGTGCCTTTGGAATTCAATCCCCATGTGAGATCATCTCAAGGATTAAATATCCATGTATTTCTACTTATGACCTTAAAACATGGAACATAATCATAGGATAGAGAACCAAGATGATAGAGCATATAATATTGACCTTAGAACACAGAACACAGAGCATAAAGCATACAACATTGAACACAGAAATCTTACCGTCAGCGGACAACGTCGGGCTGAACTATAGGAACAAAACTCCTTCTCATCACTATTCTAAGAGGGTGTGCTTGTAATCGCAGGCGGTGTCCTCTGGTTAATGACTCCCCTACTATGGGAAGCATCCTCTTGACATCTACTGCATTCCAGGCTGTATCCCGGTAAGCTCCACTGTACCCTCCCCAAAACCTCCACATCATCCCTGGAACAGGGGAGACCAAATGTGAATGCAATTCGTCAGATGTGGCCGAAGCAGAGTTTGATATAGCTTCAGAGATTGAAAGCATAACGTCCCAACTCCTGAACACAATATATTAACTTATACAGACATAGAAACAAGACAAACTGCTACCATCCAGCTGATGCTCTGTCCTCACTGCTCCCCTCAGGTAGGATGTACAGCGGCCGTAGGTCCCACTCCACCAGGTTCAGGAACAGTTATCACATTTCAACCATCAGTCTCCTGAACTAGTATTGATAACCACCTTCACAACAACGCTGAACTGATTCTACAACTATGAAATCACTTTAAGGACATTGCAACTCATGTTAACAATGTTATTGATATATGTATCGTTCGGTTGTTAGTTTATTTATAGATGTATTTGCACAATTTGTCGTATTTTGCACACTGGTTCTTTGTCAGGTTTTGTGTGTTGTTTTCCATAAATTCTAACGGATTTCTCCGTTCTGCTGTGAATGTCTACATGCCAACAAATCTCAGCGTTAAATATGCTGATGAAACTTGATCACAAAATAACTTTGACCTTTCAACTTGAACGTTGCACAAGAGATCGAAGTTCGAGATAAATTTATTGTCAAAGATGCTGTAGATCATGAGAGACACACATGCCGCTTGAGATGGAATTTGGATGTGCCATGCGTTTGCCAGCCCAGGTGCTCCTCCTTCTTTTTTTACTAAACGGATGGAATTCCATATAATGAATGACAGTATGTTGCACTATTGTGTCGCATCGATACATACGCAGAACGGTAATAATCAACAGATACTTCAAGCGCAGAAGAACGCAAGTGTAGCAGGATGTTAGATCTATCCAACAGGAGACTTGATACTGTTGAAATACCACTGAGAGAAGAACAGCCTTGAGCTCAGATTGTAAGGTCAATTTCAATTACCGCTAACAGCAAATGCTGTTCTGAAGGTCAAAGGAAAGTTGACATGGAATCATGTCAAGCTCGCACTGCTCTTCTTGGGCACTGATATGATTGTTGCCGTTTTGAAGCAGGTGGGAACCTCTGACAGCAGCAGAGAGAATCAAAGTTGTCCCTGAAAGTTCCCGCCAGTTGGTTGATGGTGCCTGGTCCCGTTTTCACTCCGATGTAAGGCAATCTAAAACCAAACAGCATACGTTCAGATTGAAGGTTAGAGGGGAAATACTTAAAGGATCACTGCTCATCTTTATTTGCTAAATCCATTTACCTCTATTAGGAATCCGCAATGGTGTGTTGGAGCGACATGCAGGGAAAACAAAACAGTTCAATAATTATGCAGGACAAACAATTGTATAAAAATAAAGCTAGAAGTTCTCCAAACAAGGAGAAAATGTGCATAGATTCATAAACAGCAGCAAGCATTTGCAATATAAAGGGGATTGCAAGTTGGTGCTGAGCGTGGTCGGACTGATGTTTCCTATTGGAAACCGGGGAAGGGTTGATACATTGCTGCCGCTTGTGCGTGGCAGGGGGAAGAGGGGTTCTTTGGGGTTCTAACTTTTTTATATCTGCTGAGCATTTTGCTCTTCGGTGGATGTCTATGGAGAGTAAGAATTTCAGGGTGTATACTCTATCCATTCTCTGGTATTAAATGGAAACATTGATTGAATCATTGAACAACGTGTGGTTTAAAGTATATACACTATAGAACAGTGAAAGGACTAACAAACAGGAGATATGTTAAAGGGGCAAACTCTCCACAACGATTTGGTTCTACACTCTATGGGCTTAATTTCAAGGACTCTATCACTCAGCTTCTCGGTGATATTGATTTAAGACTAAGATTGTAGTTTTAGCAAACACAAATTTTATCTATTTTAATTCCTATGTTTTTCAGATTATGTAATGTTCGTCTCCAGCTACTACCAGAAAAAAAAGTATAGCAGTTAGGTGACCGGTTGTCACCTTTTCATTTTTCATTCGATAAGTGTTACCACATGCCACACGTGCGGTGAATGTGCATCAATTAATCGGTCCTTCCTTATTCAGGCTAAATCCTTCAACGCACTTTAAGCCAGGCTTGAGTCTCATCAGATATGTGTTCCCCTTAAATTAGTAAGTGCAAGAAATAAATTTGAGGATTATCAGGGAATTCGGGACTAGTTTTTCTTCTGTTCGTAAAGGATTAAATTGTGTCTGGCACACAGCGTTAGAGGTGTGAGTTACGAAGTTGGCTAAATAATTGGATTGAATTGAATTGAAGTGAGTTGAATTTAAATTGACGTTTCTTCTTACATCCTTCACCTACAGGAGTAAAAATTTTTACGTTACGTCTCCATCTAAATGTCCAATGTGTAATCAGAGTAATTTATAATAAATATATCATTCAATGTAATATAGAGTATACTCTGGTCACCGTGATTTTATCAGTCTAATGGCCTGGAGGAAGAAGATGTCCCAGAACCTATTGGTCCTGGCTTTTATGCTGCAGTACCGCTTCCCGGAATGGTAGCAGCTGGAATAGATTGGGGTTGGGATGGCTTGGGTTCACAATGACCCTACGAGACATTTTTACACACCTGTCCTTGTAAATGTCCTGAATCACGGGAAGTTAACAACTATAGACGCGCTGGGCTGTCCGAACCGCTCTCTGCAGACTCCTGCCATTAAAGGGGGTACAATTCCCATACCAAGCAGTGATGCAGCCTGTCAGGATGCTCTCAATTGTGCCCCAGTAAAAAATTCTTAGAATTAGGGGGCTTATACCAAACTTCCACAGCCGTTAAAGGTGATAGAGGCGCTGTTGTGCATTTTTCACCACACAGCTCGTGTGTACAAACCAAGTGAGAGGGGGAACTGCTTCAAGTTCCTTGGCATGCACATCAAGAGGAACTTGAAGCTGACTACCCTCTCAGCCCCTGAGCCATTGATACCAATATGAGTTAGCCCGTCTCTATTCCTCCTGTAATGCACATCCAGCTCCTTTGTTTTTGCGACATGGAGGTATAGTTTGTTTCCTTGACGCCTCTGTGTCAGAGAGATGACTTCCTCTCTGTAGACAACCTCGTTATTGTTTGAGATAAGGCTAATTAATGTAGTGCCGTTCGTAAATTTAATTAGCAGATTGGAGCTGTGGGTGACGATGCAGTCATAGGTATACACGGAGTAAAGGGAGGGACTCAGTACGCAGCTTTCAGGGGCTTCTGTACTGAGAGTCAGAGGATTGGAGGTGAGGAATCCTTTCTTACAACCTGTTGGCCATCTTACAGGAATTCTAGGATCCAGCTGAACAAGGGATATGATCAAGATTAATATTTTTGATCATGCCCTCACTGAATTGAGACTGACTTTCTGTAAAAGCTTTTGCGGGACAGAGGAAGCTTCTAAGGAGTTTCAAGTCATCAAACATATCCAACTGCACTGTGAGAGCAGCACATCGGCACATTGGGTACAGCGTTTCCCAAACAGAACCAATGGGGGCTGTATGTGTGTGTGTGTGTGTGTGTGTGTGTGTGTGTGTGTGTGTGTGTGTGTAATCTTTTTTGAAAGAGCTTTGGAATTACACTCTATCATCTTTGCCAAGTCTGCTGTGGTCAATCAGAAGTAATGGCTATCGGTGAACCGGCTTTGGTATTGAATCCCCAAGATACTTTATTTCTCAGCTTAAAACATTGAACATAAAATGCAGTACTGTATATTGAACATCGAAAACATAACATAGAACATAGATTCCAGAACACAGGGACAGGCTACTCAGCTCACAATGTTGTGCTGAATTACAGAAAATAAATTCTTTCTCATCTCTGAACTAAAGTGTTGTTGTTCTGTTCTGAGACAGTGTCCTTTGGTTATTGACAGCCCTACTATGGGAAAACCATCTTGGCATCTACTGTAATCCAGACAACATCCTGGTGAACCAGTATTCTACGCTCCCCGAGGTTTCCACATCCTCCCTATTTGGCCAGGTGGATTCAGAATTGCCTTGCCTGCAGAAGGCAGAGGGTGGTGGTGGAGGGAGTACATTCGGATTGGAGGATTGTGACTAGTGGTGTCTCACAAGGATCTGTTCTGAGACCTCAACTTTTCGAGATTTTAATTAACGACCTCGACATGGGGATAGAAGGGTGGGTTGGCAAGTTTGCAGACGACATAATGCTTGGTGGTGTTGTAGAGAGTGTAGAGCAGTGTCGACGATTGCAGAGAGACATTGATAGGATGCAGAAATGGGCTGAGAAGTGGCAGATGGAGTTCAACCCGGAGAAGTGTGAGCTGGTACACTTTGGAAGGACAAACTCTAAGGCAGAGTACAAATTCAATGGCAGAATACTAGGTAGTGTGGAGGAGCAGAGGGATCTGGGGGTACATGTCCACAGATCCCTGAAAGTTGTCTCACAGGTAGATAGGGTAGTTAAGAAAGCTTATGGGTGATAGCTTTCATAAGTCGAAGGACAGTGTTTAATAGTCGCGATGTAATGATGCAGTTCTATAAAACTTTAGTTAGGGCACACTTGGAGTACTGTGTCCGGTTCTGGTCACCTCACTATAGAAAGGATGTGGAAGCACTGGAACGGGTACAGAGGAGATTTACCAGGATGCTGCCTGGTTTAGAAAGTATGCATTATGATCAGAGATTATGGGATCTAGGACTTTACTCTTTGGAGAGAAGGAGGATGAAGGGAGACATGATAGAGGTGTACAAGATAATAAGAGGAATGGATAGTGTAGATAGCCAGCGCCACTTCCCCAGGGCACCACTGCTCAATACAAGAGGACATGGCTTTAAGGTAAGGGGTGGGAAGTTCAAGGGGGATATTAGAGGAAGGTTTTTTATTCAGAGAGTGGTTGGTGCGCGGAATACACTGCCTGAGTCAGTGGTGGAGGCAGATACACTCGTAAAGTTTAAGAGACTACTAGACAGGCATATGGAAGAAATTAAGGTGGGGCGTTATATGGAAGACAGGGTTTGAGGGTCGGCACAACATTGTGGGCCAAAGGGCCTGTAATGTGCTGTACTATTCTGTGTTCTATGTTCTATGTTCTATGTTCTATTTTGGGTCGATCAAAATTGAATGCGATTCTCCAGATGTGGCCGGCCGAGAAATTGAATATGTTGCACCATAACGACGCAACTCCTGACCTCAATGTAGCAACTTATAAAAACATAAAATCAAGGCCAATCGCCACCATCCACTCTATCCTGTCCTCTGACTGTTGCCTTCGGGAAGGAGGTACAGGAGCATTACGTCACACACCATCAAGTTCAGGAACACGTCTAACATTTCAACCAGAACCAGTGTGGGTAATCTCACAACACTTAACTGATTCCACAAGCTATGGCTCACCAGCAAAGACTGTATAACTCATGTCAATCAGTGTTATTTTTGCCTGACTGTTTGTTTGTTTGGTTATTGCTGCGTTCGTACAGTTTCTGTTCTTTAATCTTCTGAAATTGCACTCAGCGCAATCTGTTTAATTGTAGCAGGGACGAAAATCAGTAAGGGTGATGAATATCTTACTAATCGAGCTATATTTTAATGCACGCAGTATATGCAATAAGGTCAGTGATCTTGTGTCGCATAGAGTGATTGGTTAGCCTCCAGCCTGATGGGATGAACATTGACTTCTCAAACGTCCACTAATGCCCCACCTCCCCCTCGTACCCCATCCGTTATATATTTATATACACACATTCTTTCTCTCTCTCTCCTTTTTCTCCCTCTGTCCCTCTGACTATTCCCCTTGCCCATTCTCTGGGATTCCCCCCCCTTTTCTTTCTCCCTAGGCCTCCTTTTGCCAATCAACTGTCCAGCTCTTGGGTCCATCCCTCCTCCTCCTCTCTTCTCCTATCATCTCGGATCTCACCCTCCCCCTCCCACTTTCAAATCTCTTACTAGCTCTTCTTTCAGTTCGATAAAGGGTTTCGGCCCGAAACGTCGACTGCACCTCTTCCTAGAGATGCTGCCTGGCCTGCTAGGTTCACCAGCAACTTTTACGAATTTAATCAGTATGTTGCATCAGCCTTCACTGTCGAACACATTAGCAGAATTCCGGCGTATCAGGGGGTGCAGGAGTGAGTTTAGTTGATGTTATTAAGGAGAAGATGCTCGAGAAGTCAAGTAAGTGACATGGACCTGATGGACTGCACTCTAAGGCGCTGAAAGAGCTAGCCGAAGAGATTTTTGAAGCAATAGGAATGATTTTTCAAGAATCATTGGTTTCTGGAATGGCTTCTGAGGATTGGAAAATTGTAAATGCCAGTCAAACACGTTAAGGAGGAATGGAGGGAGAAGAAAGAAATTGAAGGTCAGTTTGCGTCTTCAGTAGTTAGAAAGATGTTTGAGTCTGTTAGAAAGGATGAAATTTCGGGGCGCTTAAAGGCACATGACAAATGCCAAAGTCTGTATGGTTTTCTAAAGGGGAATTCCTGCCTGACAAACCGGATGGAATTCTTTGAGGGAGTGCCGGTATCCGGCTCAAAGGCATTTTCAGCTTGGAATGGGCGTTAGCTCGAGATAAGTTGTCCGGGTAAGTTTCTCTTAAGTTTTCCTTTTTTTTTCCTACTCTGTCAGGGGTACATACGGTCGTTTAAGTAGCCGTTCTGTGTTCTTCATGCCGAATATTTGAGTCGTGAGTGATCCACAGTGTCCAGGGGAACTACATCTGCGTGAAGCTGCTGCACCTTGAAGACCGTGCTAGGTATCAGGATCAGCAGTGGAATTACATTCGGGTTTTACGGGAGAGTGAAGAGAGCACCGATCAGAGTTACGGGGAAGTAGTTACCCCTAAGTTGCAGGTGGCGTGAGTCTATGTAAGTATTAGGAGAACGAATGAAAAGAAGGACAGGCAATTAATGCAGAGCAGCCCTCTGGGCCTTCCTCTCAACAATAAATACCCCAGTTTAGATACTGTTGTGGGGGCTAACCTCCCAGGGGAATGCCACGAAGACCGGGTTACTGGCAATCAGCATGTCTCCTTGGTGCAGAAGGGAAAGATGCAATAGAACAGAGTGGACGTTATTGGGGACTTAATAGTCAGGGGAACAGAGAGGAGATTCTGTGGACCTGAATGAGACAAGCGGGTTGTATGTTGCCTTAAGACCATAAGACCATAAGATATAGGAGCAGAAGCACGCCATTCGACACACCGAGTCTGCTCCGCCGTTCAACCATGGCCTGATCCAATTCTTCCATTCATCCCCACTCTCCTGCCTTCGCCCCCTACCCTTTGGTGCCCTGGCTAAACAAAAACCTACCTATCTCTGCCTTAAATGCACGCAATGCCTTGGCCTCCACAGCCACTCGTGGCAACGAATTCCACAGATTTACCACCCTCTGACGCAAGTAATTTCCCCAAGCTATTGTTCTAAATGGACGTCCTTCAAACCTGAAGTCGTGCCCTCTTGTCCTAGACTCCCCTCCCATGAGAAATAACTTTGCCATATTTCATCTTTTCAGGCCTTCTACCATTCAGAATCACCCCTTATTCTCCTGAACTTCCAGGGAATACAGCCCAAGAACAGCCACACGGTCCTCGTACGGTAACACTTCCATTCCTGGAATCATTCTCCTGAATCTCCTCTGAACCATCTCCAAAATCCTTTCTAAAATAAGGCACAAAACGACGCACAATACTCCATGTGTGGTTTCACGAGTGCTTTATAGAGACTTAACATCACATCCCTGCTCTTATATTCTATACCTCTAGAAATGAATGCCAACATGGCATTCGCCTTCTTCACAACCGACAAAACCAGGAGTTTAAACTTTAGGGTACCCTGCACAAGTACTCCCAAGTCCCTTTGCATCTCTGCATTTTAAACTCTCTCGCCATCTGAATGACAGTCTGCCCGTTCAGGTTTTCCACCAAAGTGCATGACCATCCGCTTTCCAACATTGTATTTTATGTTCCACTTCTTGGTCTATTTTCCTAAACTATCTAAGTCCCTTTTCAGGCTCTGTGTTTCCTCAACACAACCCGCTCCTCCGCCTATCTTTGTATCATCAGCAAATTTAGCCACGCATCCATTCATCCCATAGTCCAAATCATTGGCATACATCGTAAGAAGCAGGGGTCCCAACACCGAAAACACGAGGAAATATGCAGATGCTGGAAATTCAAGCAACACACACAAATTCCAGGTGGAACGCAGCAGGCCAGGCAGCATCTAGAGGAAGACGTACAGTCGACGTTTGGGGCCGAGACCCTTCGTCAGGATGAACTGAAAGAAGAGATGGTAAGAGATTTGAAAGTAGAAGGGTGAGGGGAGATCCGAAATGATAGGAGAAGACGGGAGGGGGAGGGATGGAGCTAAGAGCTGGAAAGTTGATGGGCAAAAGGGATACGAGGCTGGAGAAGGGAGAGGATCATGGGACGGGAGGCCTAGAGAAAGAAAGGGGAGAGGAACATTAGAGAAAGATATAGTGGGAGGGACGGAGGAAGAAAAAAGAGAGAGAAAGAAAGGGGAAAAATAATAAATAAATAAACAAACAAACAAACGAATACATAAATAAGGGATAGGGTATGAAGGGGAGGAGGGGCATTAACAGAAGTTAGAGAAATCGATGTTCATGCCATCAGGTTGGACGCTACCTAGACGGAATATAAGGTGTTGTTCCTCCAACCTGAGTGTGACTTTATCTTGACAGTAGAGGAGGCCATGGATGGACATATCAAAATGGAAATGGGACGTGGAATTAAAATGTGTGGCCATTGGGCGATCCTGCTTTCTCTGAGAGTAGGTGTTCAGCGAAACGGTCTCCCAGTCTGCGTCGGGTCTCGCCAACATATAGAAGTCCGCACCGGGAGCACCGGAACTTTTACGCAGTATTTCACACAAGCCGACTCCCAGGTGAAATGTCACCTCACCTGGAAGGACGGTCTGGGGCACTGAATGGCGGTGAGGAAGGAAGTTTAATGGCATGTGTAGCACTTGTTCCGCTTACATGGATAAGTGCCAGGAGGGAGATCGGTAGGAATGGTGGGGGCGACGAATGGACAAGGAAGTCGCGAAGGGAGCGATCCCTGCAGAAAGCAGAAAGAGAGATGAGGGAAAGATATGCTTGGTAGTGGGATCCCGTTGGAGATGGCGGAAGTTACGGAGAATTATATGTTGGACCCCGAGGCTGGTGGGGTGGTGGGAGGATGGGGTGAGAGCAAATGTGCGTGAAATGGGGAGATGCATTTGAGAGCAGAGTTGATGGGGGAGGAAGGAAGTCCCTTTCTTTAAAAAAGGAAGACATCTCCTTCGTCCTGGAATGAAAAGCCTCATCCTGAGAGCAGATGCGGCGGATACGGAGGAATTGCGAGAATAGGATTGCATTTTTGCAAGAGATAGGGTGGGAAGTCCAGGTAGCTGTGAGAATCCGTAGGCTTATAGTAGACATCGGTAGACAAGCCGTATCTGGAGATAGAGACAAAAAGATCAAGACAGTGGAGGAAGGTGTCGGAAATGGACCAGGTAAATTTGAGGAGAGGGTGAAAGTTGGAGGGAAAGTTAATAAAGTCAACGAGCTCAGCATGCGTGCAGGAAGCAGCACCAATGCAGTCGGCGATCTAGCGAAGGAAAAGTGGAGGACAGATACCAGTAGTCATAGTCATAGTCATACTTTATTGATCCCGAGGGAAATTAGTTTTCGTTACAGTTGCGCCATAAATAATTAAATAGTATTAAGTAAATTATGCCAGAAATAAGTCCAGGACCAGCTTGTTGGCTCAGGGTGTCTGACCCTCCAAGGGAGGAGTTGTAAAGTTTGATGGCCACAGGCAGGAATGACTTCCTATGACGCTCTGTGTTGTATCTCGGTGGAATGAGTCATTGGCTGAATGTATTCCTGTGCCCACCCAGTACATTATGTAGTGGATGGGAGACATTGTCCAAGATGGACAGCAACTTGGACAGCATCCTCTTTTCAGACAACACTGTGAGGGAGTCCAGTTCCACCCCCACAACATCACTGGCCTTACGAATGCGTTTCTTGGTTCTGTTGGTGTCTGCTACCCTCAGCCTGCTGCCCCAGCACACAACAGCAAACATGATAGCACTGGCCACCACCACAGACTCGTAGAACATCCTCAGCATCGTCCGGCAGATGTTAAAGGACCTCAGTCTCCTCAGGAAATAGAGACGGCTCTGATCCTTCTTGTAGACCGCCTCAGTGTTCGCTGACCAGTCCAGTTTATTGTCAATTCGTATCCCCAGGTATTTGTAATCTTCCACCATATCCACACTGAACCCCTGGATGGAAACAGGGGTCATCGGTACCTTAGCTCTCCTCAGGTCTACCACCAGCTCCTTAGTCTTTTTCACATTACAAGGATAAGCTTGGAACATGGAAAAGGCAGGCATAGCTGAGACCCAAACGGGTGCCCATGGCTACACCTTCAGTTTGAAGGTAGTGGGAGAAGACAAAGGAGAAATTATTAAGGGTTAGGACTAATTCCGCTAGACGGAAGAGAGTGGTAGTAGAGGGGAACTGGTTAGGTCTGGAATCTAAAAAGAAGTGGAGAGCTTTGTGACCTTCCCTGTGGGTGGTGGAGGTATATAGGGATTGGACATCCTCGGTGATAATAAAGCGGTGTGGGCTAGAGAACTTAAAATCATTGAAAAAGTTCAGAGCGTGAGAAGTATCACGAACATAGGTGGGAAGGCATTGAACAAGGGGGGGATAAAACAGTGTTCAGGTATGCAGAAATGAGTTCGGTGGGACAGGAGTAAGCTGAAATAATGGGTCTATCTGGACAGGCAGGTTTGTGGATCTTGCGTGGGAGGTAGAAATGCGAAGTACGGGGTGTGGGTACTATGAGGATGGTGGCAGTGGATGGGAGATCCCCAGAGCTGATAAGATTGGTAATAGTGTGGGAGACACTGACCTTGTGCTTCTTAGAGGCGTCATGATCGAGGGGTAAATAAGAGGAGGTATCAGCGAGCAGTCGCTGTGCCTCGGCAAGGTAGAGGTCAGTACGCCAGACTACAACAGCACTCCGCTTATCGGCGGGCTTTATAGTAAGATTAGGATTGGTGCGGAAGGAGTGGAGAGCAGAGCGTTCGGAAAGAGTGAGGTTGGAATTGGAACAAGGTGTGGTGAAGTCGAGACGGTTGATGTCCCGTCAGCAGTTAGCAATAATGAGACAGGTAGAAGACCGGAGCGGGATGTCAATGAAGAGGAAGAGGGTTGAAGATGGGAGAAGGGGTTATCGGTGGGAGTGGGAGTGTCCTGGTCGAAGAAGTAGGCTCGAAGACGGAGCTGGCGGAAGAGCAGTTCGGCGTCATGGCGAACGCAGAACTCGCTGAGGTGTGGGCAAAATGGGGGGAAAAGGTGAAACCCTTACCGAGGACAGAGCGCTCTGCTTAAGAGAGCTGAAGGTCGGAGAGGATGGTAAAGACCCGGCACAGATGAGAGCTGGGATCAGAGGAGGAGGGGAAGGGAAGGGAGGCAGGTCGCGTCAGTGGAGACGGGAGGGTTGGGGTGAGAGGAAGATGGAGCCTCTGAGAGCCCATAAGCTGTCGGTGGGAGCTGAGGAAGACAAGGTTGCAGTGTGGTGGTGGTGGGAGAAGGGCAGACGCAAGTCACAATAGCAGCACGTGAAGATCCGGCCTGGAGTTCAAGGCTGGAGTCTTGAGAGCTAGGATCAGAGGAGTGAGGGAGGCTGGTGGTATCAGTGGAGAGGGGATCGTTGGGGTATAGGAATATGGAGCCTCTGAGGCTCCAGGAGCTGACGGCAGGACCTGAGGGAGACGAGGTTGCAGAGTGGTGGTGGGGGAAGGGGAGACGGGAGTCACAACAGCAGCACATGAAGACCCGGCCTGGAGATCAAGGCTGGAGTCGCAGTTGGAGGTTGTGCAATCGCTTTGAATGTGTCCATGGTCGTTGGAGGCCGCATTCATGGTGCCGGGGTCCGGGTTTTGAATATGCCCTGGGTTGGTTGGGTCGCCGAGAGCGATGGCGGGGGCCGCAATCCGAAGTTCATGCCCGTGCCCTGTGGAACAAGAGCTGAACCGTCCCCTCTGGAACTCCACTGGCAACCGGCAGTCAGCCAGAATAGGATCCTTTTATTCTTACTCTCTGTTTTCTGCCGATCAGCCAATCTTTCACGCATGCCAGTAACTCCGCTGTAATTCCATGGGCTCTTACCTTGCTAAGCAGCCTCATGTGCGGCACCTTGTGAAAGGCCTTCTGAAAATCCAAGTACACCACATCTTCTCCAACTCCTTTGTCTGCCCTGCTTTTAAATTGCAATAGGTTCGTCAGGCAAATTTTCCTTCCAGGTAACCATGCTGGCTTTAGCCCATTTTGTCATGTTTCTCCGGGTATTCTGTTAATCATCCCGAAGGATCCAGATCAACAATTTGCCAGCCACTGCTGTCAGACCATCAGGTCTGTAGTTTCCTTTCTGCTGCCTCCCACTCGTCTTCAATAGCGGAGTAACATTTGCAGTTTTCCAGTCATCCGGTATCATGTCAGAATCTATCCATTCTTGAAAATGTCTCCGCAATCTCTCCAGGTACTTCCTTCAGAACCAGAGAGTACATTCCATCAGGTCCAAGAGATATATCCACCTTCAGACCATGAAGCTTCCTGAGCACCTTCTCAGTCGTAATTTTCACTGCACATACTTCACTTCCCTGACACTCTTGACTGTCCGCTATACTGCAGATGTCTTAAACTATGAAGACTGATGCCAAATACACATTTAGTTCCTCTGCCATCTCTGTGTCTCCTATTACAATATCTCCAGCGTCATTTTGTATTGGTCCTTTATCTATCCTCAACTGTCTTTTACCCTTTATATACTTAAAAAAGCTTTTAGTATCTTCTTTAATATTAATAGCCAGCTTCCTTTCATAATTCATATTCTCCTTTCTAATAACATCCTTCTTCAAGTTTCTTTTAAAGCTTTCAAATTCTCTGACTCCCCACTAACTTAGGCTTCATTGTATGCCCTCTCTTTTGCTTTTACGTTGGCTCTAACTTCACTTGCCAACCGTGGCAGTGTCCTTCTTCCATTCGAAAATTTCTTCTTATTTGGAATATATCTGTCTTGCACTTTCCTCATTTTTCGCAGAAACTCCAGCCATTGCTGCTCTACTGTCCTTCCTACTAGTGTCCCTTTTCCAGTCAACTTTGGCCAGTACCACTCTCATGACTTGTAGTTTCTTTTATTCCACTGAAATGTCGACACATTGGAATTTAGTTTCTCCTTCTCAAATTTCAAATTGAACTCAACCATGTGGTGATCATTGTGTCCTAACAGTTCCTTAACCTTAAGCTCTCTTCTCTACTCCGGATCACTGCACAACACCCAATCCAGACAATCGATCCCCTAATGGGCTGAACAAAAAGCCGTTCGAAAAAGCCATCCCTTCGACATTCTACAAATTCTCACTCTTGAGGTCCCGTTCTCGCCTGGTTTTACCAATCATGTTAGAATCCCCTCTGATTTTCATGACATTACCCTTTTGACACGCCCTTTCTATCTCTAGCGATAATTTGTAATCCACATCCCAGCTGCTGTTTGGAGGCCTATATACAACTGCTATTAGGATCCCTTTACTCTTTCCATTTTTCAACTCAACCCGTAGAGACTCCACACATTCCAATCCTAGGACATCCCTTTCAAATGATTTAATGCTATTTCTTATACACAGGGCCACACCACCCCTTCCGCCGAATAAGCTATCCTTCCGATACATTGAACTCCGAATGGCAACCACCCTTTAGCCAAGCTTCCTAGATGGCCACAACGTCGTACTTACCAATCTGTAGCTGTGTCACAAGATCGTCCATTTTATATCTTATGCTGCGTGCATTCAAATACAACACGTACAGGCCTTTCTGGTTCCGTCGCCAGAGACGTCTCGGATCCCGTCCACAGCATTTTGCATCGGGGGCTGGGGGAGTTTGGTGGGGAGGACAGCCAGATGCCTTGGAGAAGAGGACATGAAGAGAGAATTTAGAGGGCAGGTAGATGATAGAACAAAATAGTAGCCAGCAGGAAAAATATCAGTGTACTGGGGATGCAGAATGAAAAAAGGGTAGCAAATACAGTACTTAAAATGATATCTCTCAACGCATACGAAATAAGGAGGATGACCTTGTTGCACTATTACATATTGTCGGGTATGATGCTCTGGTATTTCTGAATTGCGCCTGAAAGATGGCGGTAGTTGAAAGCAGAATATGCAAGTTTACGCATTGCATCGGAGGGATAAGGCTTTAGGCAGAGTTAGTTGCGTTGCTGTGCTTTTAAAGAATGGCATCAAATCATAATAAATGTCACCTAGGATTCGAAGATGTTGAGTTCTTGCAGGTTAAGTTACGAAACTGCAAGGGTAAAAGGACCCTGATGGCAGTTATATACAGGCCTCCAAATAGTAAATGGGAAGTAGACTGAGGATTACAACAGGAAATAGAAAACGCGTGTTAAAGGAGCAATTTCTTAATAGTCATAGCAGATTTTAAAATGCAGAAAGATTAGGAAACTCAGACTGGTAATGGATCTCAAGAGAGTGCATTTGCTGAATGCCTCTGAGAACGGTTTTAAAGCAGTTTGACCTTGAGCCTGCTCTGCGGTCAGATTAACTGGATTGGACGTTATGTAATGAACCGCAGGCGATTAGGGAGCTTAACGTAAATGAACACTGAAGAGGTAGTGATCACAATATGCTTGAGCACATCGTTAAATTTTCCAGCGAGAAAATTAAGTCTGACGTCGCATTATTTCAGCTGGAGTAAAGGAAATTGCAATATATGGGAGAAGAGTTGGCAAAAGTAATTTGGAAGGAGATGCTGCCAGGGATGAGAGCAGAACAAAAACACTTTTCTGGTTGTCTGCGAGTGACTATACGTGTTCCACAGGGGTCGGTATTGACAGTGCTCCTTTTTATGTAATATATCGATGATTTCGATGACGGAATAGATAGACTATTGCCATGCTCGCAGATAACAGGAAGATGATGGAGAGGCAGGTTATGTGAAGAAAGAGGAAGGCTGCAGAAGGACAGACAGATTAGGAGAATCGGCAAGGAAGTAGCAAAGTAAATACAATGTTGGGAAATGCACTTTGGTAGAAGCAATAAATGTGTGGACTATTTTCTAAATGGGGAGAAAATCGAAGAAGGTTCTGAGATGCCAAGGATCTTGGGAGTCATTGCACACCGAAACGTAAAGGTGAACTTGCAGGCTCAGTTAGCGGTGAGGAAGGCAAATGCAATGTTATTTTTTCATTTCACGAGGTCTGGAATATAAAAGCAGGAATCTGATGCTGAGGCTTCATGAGCCATTGGTGAGGCCTCACGTCAAGTGTTGTGAACGGTTTGGGGCTTATTATCTGAGAAAGGAAGTGCTGGCATTGCAGAAGGTTCAGGGGCAATTCTCAAGGATGACTATAGTAATAAAAGGGCTGTCATATGAGGAACGTTTGATGCTTCAGGGCCTGTAAACGCAGGAATTTAAGAGGATGAGGGTGGGATCTCATTGAGAGTTGAAAGGACTAGACTGAGTACATGTGGCAGTGACGGTTCCCATGGTGTGGGAATCTAGGAAAATAGGGCACAATATCAAGATAGTAGAGCGTCGATATAGAACAGAGGTACGGACGACTTCCATTAGCCAGAGAGTGGATAATTTGCGGATCATTTTTAGTGATAGGTTCTCGATTGGCCATTGCATCAAAGTTTAAGGGAAGAGGAGCTGCGAGTCGTGCTGAGTAGGGGGAATGAGAGATCAGCCCTGATTATGGTCTTATGGAGTTATAACAACAATTGATCTTCAATAGCAGATGGATGACGGCCGACACTGGGCATTTCTGGCACAAAACGCTGGAAGAACTCATGTAGTTCGGCAACGTCTATTGACTGGGATAAAGAGTCGACATTGGAGCCGAAAACCTTCATCACGACAGAAAGGGGGAAGAAACCGAAAGAAGGTAGGTGGACGGGAAGCTGGAAGGAGATAGGTGAAGACAGCTGAGGGGAGAAGGCGGATGGATTGGAGAGGGGGTTGAAGTGAGATGCTGGGAAGCAATATACTGAGAAGGCGAAGGTTTGAAGAGGCTATAATCCGATAGAAGAGGGATATGGAGAAAGGGATGGAGGAGGAGACTAGAGAGGCGATGGGCAGGCGTGCTGAACAGAGGAGGAAACAAGAAATCCAGAAAGGGGAATGAGGGAAAAAAAACAGGTCGGTCGGAAAAGAGGGAAAATGTCATCTGGTTAAATAAATCAATGTTTATCCCTTCAGGGGTTGCTTGGCCAACCTGAGATTTACCTCCTCGTGGCCTTGGATTGGAGGTACCTCTGGCGGAATAAAAATGGACAATGAAGTTAAAATTGCCGCCCATTGGGAAATCTCGCACCTTACCAAGGAGAACAGCAGCTGGACAAAGCGAAACCCAATCTACAGCACGTCTCACCGATCCTGAGATGGCCGCAACGGGGCTACCTGGTAGGTAGGTGACATCGATAGATTGGCGGGTGAAGTGTTTGCTCACCTGGAAGAATTTTTTTGCGGACCTGAGGGAGAACCTGAATGAGCAGGTGTGGAGTCTCCTCCGATTGCAGGGTTAAGTGCTGGGGGAACATGGGAGCTTCGGGATCCATTGTCAAATGCAATCACTGAGCGTGCAGAAAGCGGCAGGCAGAATGAGTAACGGTTGTCAAGGTGCGATATGTGGTAGGATCCCGTTGAAGACTGCTGAAGTTATGGAGAATGGAGTGCTGGGTGCGGGCACTTATGGAGTGTATACCTGTTAGGATCTATTCCCCTGTTAAAGAGGCGGGAAGATGTGTTAAGGACAGAGGCCATGAAACTATGAGATGCGAGTGAGGAGAGAATCAGTGGGAGAGGAAGGGCAAACCCATTCTATGAAGAAAGGTCCGGTGGAAGGTCGGAATCAACAACACACTGCCCAGGTCCATGACCGACAAATCATTCTTCTCACTCAGGGTCAATGAGAACAGAATGGGGGTGTGCCTTCCGGCCAGTGCTTGACGCAAGGATTGTACAACTTGAAAAAAAAAATCCCGGAATATCTTCGTTCACAGAGCAGGAGGTGTATGTCGATTCAGTTCACCAACAAATTCGAATAAAGCAAATCTTGTGACTTCGCTATTCGAAACCAATCTGGCACGGACATCTCACTGTGAGGGGCAGAGCAACGATATCATTCTGCAATTATTATTTTGTTGGTACCGTACGATGCTACCATTCAGAGATAATAATCTAAAAGAAATAGAGACAGAAGTTGATAATTTTCGGATTATGAGAGGATTTATTTTTATACAGTATCTATGCTTTGAATACCATGCGCAGACTTTGTCAACAGTGTGATCACTATGGGAATCAAATTAATCCCTGTTCTTATGCTTAGATACGTTGTAATCAAAAATTCTGGACTAGGATTTCATGATATACGATCCAGTCAAGGTAATAATCATTTATCTTTGCTGTTTAATTTCCACTAATCATCTGTACAGTGAGATCCGGAAACATCATCGCTTGAAGCTGAAATCAAATACTCTTCCAAATAATTGTTTTAAAGTTGCAAGTGTAACCCAGAGATTCTGCCGGCTGCGTTACTCTGGAGAGGACAATCTCCGGCCCCGCCAAACGTGTGAAATCTGAGTTGCACAACCTCTTGTTTGTGTGGATGCGATGTGATCTCTTCCCGCGTTACAAATTAGTACCACGATATAACAAACAGTACACAAAATGCGATTAAACGATTTAACTCTATAATTAGTTTCATCGAAGGGTTAGTAAGGAAAAACAAAATGATAAAGGTCCATTTTAATGAAACAGACTAACGTGCACAAGTTGGAGCTCACGGTTTCCCTTCTGTTGGTCACCCATCGATTTCCCAGTGCTTCGTTAACTCCAGGCCCCACTCCAACTCTACACCGTCCGGCTGTCTACGACCTCTCCTTTCTGGCGTTTTCTCTCTTCATCTCTCGCCGAACAAAAGACCCAGATAACCTAGGTCTCAGGCACACAGCAAGAATAAAGCACTCTGTTCATTGGACGGTGCACATTCCATAGTCCCCGTTATCTCTTGTCATGCCCCAAACGCTGATGCTACAGAAAAACTATTACATTAGTAATGCTTCTGCAGAAATACCATTGCACTAGCAGTACTTAATGAATACTTTATTTCAGTACTCACTATGGAAAAGGATCTTGATGATTGCAGTGATGACTCGCAGCAGATTGAAAAGCTTGAGCATGTAGATATTAAGAAAGAGGATGTGCTGGAGCTTTTGGAACGCATCAAGTTGGATAAGTCGCCGGGACCGGATGTGACGTACCATAGGCTACTCTGGGAGCGAGGGAGCAGACTGCTGAGCCTCTGGCGATCATATATGAATCTTCAATGAGGACGGGAGAGGTTCCTGAAGATTGGAGGGTTGGGAGTGTTCTTCCTTTATTGAAGAAAGGGAGTAGAGATAGCCCGGGAAATTGTAGACCAGTGAGTCTTACCTCAGTGGCTAGTAAGTTGATGGAGAAGATCCTGAAAGGCAGGATTTATGAACATTTGGAGAGGTATAATATGATTAGGAATAGTCAGCATGGCTTTGTCAAGGGCAGGTCGTGCCTTACGAGCCTGACTGAATTTTTTGAGTATGTGACTAAAGACATTGATGAAGGAAGAGCAGTAGATGTAGTGCATAAGGATTTCAGCAAGGCATTTGATAAGTTACCCCATGCAGGCTTACTGAGAAAGTAAGGAGGCATGAGATCCAAGGGGGTCATTGCTTTGTGGATCCAGAACTGGCTTGCCCACAGAAGGCAAAGCGTGGTTGCAGGCGGGTCATATTCTGCATGGAGGCTGGTGACCAGTGGTGTGCCTCAGGGATCTGTTCTGGGACCCTTACTCTTCGTGATTTTTATTAATGACCTGGATGAGGAAGTGGAGGGATGGGTTAGTAAGTTTTCTGATGACACAAAGGTTGGAGGTGTTGTGGATAGTGTGGATGGCTGTAAGAGGTTACAGCGGGACATTGATAGGATGCAGAACTGGGCTGAGAAGTTGCAGATGGAGTTCAACACAGATATGTGTGAAGTGGTTCATTTTGGTAGGTCAAATGTGATGGCAGAATATAGTATTAATGGTAAGACTCTTGGCAGTGTGGAGGATCAGAGGGAGCTTGGGGTCCGAGTCCATAGGACGCTCAAAGCAGCTGCGCAGGTTGACTCTGTGGTTAAGAGGGCGTACGGTGTATTGGCCTTCATCAATCATGGAATTGAATTTAGGAGCCGAGAGGTAATGTTGCAGCTATACACGACCCTGGTCAGACCACATTTGGAGTACTGTGTTCAGTTCTGGTCAGCTCACTACAGGAAGGATGTGGAAGCTATAGAAAGGGTGCCGAGGAGATTTACAAGAATGTTGCCGGGATTGGGGAGCATGTCTTATGAGAATCGGTTGAGTGAACTCGGCCTTTTCTCCTTGGAGTGACGGTGGATGAGAGGTGACCTGATAGAGGTGTATAAGATGATGAGAGGCAATAATCGTGTGGATAGTCGGAGGCTTTTTCCCAGGGCTGAAACGGTTGCGACAAGAGGACACAGGTTTAAGGTGCTGGGGAGTAGGTACAGAGGAGATGTCAAGGATAAGTTTTTTACTCAGAGAGTGGTCAGGGTGTGGAATGGGCTGCCGGAAACGGTGGGGGCGGAGGATACGATAGGGTCGTTTAAGAGGCTTTTGGATAAGTACATGGACCTTAGAAAAATAGAGGACAACTGTATAGGTAAGCCTAGTAATTTCAAAGGTCGGGACATGTTCGGCACAACTTTGTGGGCCGAAGGGCCCGTGATGTGCTCTAGGTTTTCTATGTTTCGATGTTTACTTCTACAGAAAGACAGTTACATTACCAGTGAAACTTTTTCCAGAGTGTTACACAAGAATGAATAATTGACTTTACAATTTTATTTACAAATCTTCGCCATTGTTACAAACACGTACGTCGCTGCAATCTTCAGCTCCTCCCTGAATTTTCTCTGTGTCAGTCCATAGATACACGTGTTGGTGCAGGTACTGAGAAACGACAACATAAACCCACACACCTGCAGGATATAGGTCGGTTTGCTGAAATATTTATCTGTGTAGAAATAGTTTTCGATTTGCCAGTTCATAGAAAATACGAGGTAGGGGATCCAAAATAATATAAAATTGGCTGAAAGAGCGAATAACAGAATCATTGATTTTCTCCGGTTTGCCACCTCTGGATCATCACGATTTTGACTGTTGTTTCGAAGTATCCGGCGAACTCTATTTGTTGCTATAATCCGGTTGACGGTTAAAACATTGAAGAACAGAATTAAACAGATTGGTAGTACCGGTGTTGTGATGCTTTCAAATACCTGGTAGGCTTTCCACAGGGGTGATGTGAAGTATTCAGCTAGAGCGACACAACGCCATCGATCCATTGCAAAGTAAATTGGAATTGCCTTTGCACAACACGCTGCACTCACGGTTGCGATCACCACAGTCGCTGTTCTCTCGGTGCAATATCGGTACCGCACCTTCTGACAGCAGATGGCGACGCAGCGATCTAAACTGAAAGCAACCGTCAGCCAAACGGAACAGTCCCAGGTTGCGATACTCAGGACGAGCAGTAGAGAACACGTTGGAGTTACCAGCAAGAAATTAGCAAACAAGTAGATATAATTTATCCTCTCTAAAATAATAACAAAGATAACCACCATCAGATCGGCTACCGCCATGGCCTCCAGGTAGAGAGTGATGCATTTGGACAAACCGCATTCCCCGCGGGACAGGATCACAATCGCCGTTATATTAACTGAAATAAGTTATATTAAAATAAAATAATTATTATCATTTACCGTAGAATGATTATTGTAACTTTAACTGCGCAGTGAGAGCAATGGTCGATCGGGACATTGTCTGGAGTCAGGGTTCAACCCATTTGCACTGAACGAGATGGGACGTGGATGGCCCGATCAGGCTGATTCTACTTTATAATACACAATTTAGATCTCACCAGTTTCACATCCAGAAGTTAACCATCAGAAGGAAAGCCGGAGGTTGACGGCGAAGCGCCGGTAGGCGGCACCGTTAAGTAGTGAACAAAGGTCCGGAAACCAGTCCCGTAAGGCGAGGTTAGACACTGTTTACAGAATATTTAAGTAATTTTCCATATAGACAGAATTCTGACCTGTTAGATATTAATTTGTAAAATGAACCCTTTAGTGAATGGCTTCATTGGGATAACTTATAATTTATTGTTGCAACAGCATAATTACCCTTCACTTAAGATTAAGGAGGATTGAGAGAGAGAGTTAAACATGACCTTGGTTACCGAGGATTGGTTGCGGATTTTGAAGTTGGTTTACTCTTCTTCGATTTGTGCCGGTCACTCTTTAATTCAATTTAAAATTGTACACCGTTATTATTTGACAAAGGAGAGACTGTCTAAAATATTTCCTAATATTGATAGTCAGTGTGATAGATGTAGAACTGAGACAGCAACGTTGACACATATGTTATGGTCGTGTTCTGTATTGAAGCGTTTTTGGAAATCTAATTTTCTACAATTTCTAAAGCTTTAAAAATAATTTACAACCTAATAAATTGACAGTTTTGTTTGGTATAATCCCTCAATATATTCATGGTATTTCTCTCTCAGACCAACATGTAATTGCATTCATTACACTATTGGCCAGAAGGGCTATTTTGTTGAAATGGAAAGATGCTTCTGCTCCGACTTTGATACAATGGTTTTCTCAGATGATGTTCTGTCTTAGTTTAGAAAAAATCAAAAGTCGAGCTTTTGATCCTCGATTTGATTTTGAGAAAATATGGGGTTGATTTGCCCGTTACCATCATTTGATTTGAGTCAATCAATATGGTCTCCTTCCGATTTTTGTTTTAATGGATTTGAGTTGGCGGATTGATATTTTTTCTTTTATGGAAGCTTGTATGACGTATTGCTCCGGGGTTGTGCTCCCAATAGGTTTTTATTTTCTTCGTTTTTTTTGTTAGTAGGGTTTGTTTTTTCTTAGTTTGCAACGGTTCTTTTTTTCCCCTTTTTATCTTGCAAAAAATATATTTTAACACCTTTATTTTATTATTATTGACATATTGTTTAGTTTAGCTAATGGTTTTTTTTGCAAATCTAATTCTTTGTTGTACATATTGACTTGATTATCTTAATGTATTTTGTTTTTGTTGATCTTTAGCGATGATTAATAAAATGATGTTAAGAATGAAAATGAAAACTTTGGAGACGGCAGGTGAAGCCTTCTAGCTTCACAAGATGAGAAACTTCGCTCAGGCTAACAGGTCACAAACTGACAGATCAACGACTTTCAATGTAGTTGTGAGGCTCTGCGCACTCTGTCGACAAGAACGGAGCTAGCAGCGAGGCGTCATGAATGTTTGGCGCTCCACGAAGGGTGCGACACCAAACTTACCGCATCAGTGCTAAAAAAAGAGTTTAACGGAGACAGCCTTAATCAGTGAATCATTCGTGGGAAATGCGCGTGCTGAAAGAAAATCAATATGAGTTCGAAAGTAAATCTCGAACATTAAGTTCCACACATTCAATAAATAATTGATTAGATCGGTAAAAGGAAAATAAAAAAGGAGCAAAAAATGAACGGAATAGTTATTGCAATAAGACACAGATGATAACATCTCCCTTCAGCAGACGGTCCGCTAGAAAGGACGAAGTAATGGAGTAATGGCCGCAGCCTCTAGATGGAGGAGAACGCTACTCTTTTTTTGGGAGAAACAGGGAGATAATTGACCGACAGTCTACCTTAAAATCATGTTTCATTTGTATGACTGCGTTTCCTCCGCTATCGGGGAGGATCGGGCCTGGTGAGTGATTGCTGTTACGGTCAGGATTTTACGTGAGACAGTATCGTAGCAACTCGTCCTGGCGAACTCCTCGAGAAGTGTCTCATCACGAAACGTCTAATATTCATTCCCCTCCGTGAATGATGCCCGACCAGTGCTGTGCGTCTGCTGTTTTCCTGTCTGCGCGTTTTTTAAGCATAGTTAAACATTTCTAGCAGGCAGTTGTGTGAACAATTCTACAACCTGGTAATGTATGTTTGGATTAATATTACACTATTACATATATCTAACATTTCAAGCACATCCCCATTTCAAATTAAACCATCAAATCAACGCGATGCACTTTTAGTATCTGAATTACGGTGAAAGTTTCTTTCCATCGTTCAATAACAGAAAAACGCATTGAACAGCATCTGCACCGTGGCCATCAAGATACGATCCCCGAGCGTACTACAAAGGTACAGCATTACCTGGAACACCGAGTGTTGCAAGCAGCGGGTAGTAAATTCTGACAATGTTGTAAATTGCGGAATATCCCATTTTCTACCTGAAGCAGCGATCATTTCTATAAGTTGTCCCAAATGTCTTCATGCACTGACTCGAGGAGTTCTTATACACCAGTCGGAACCGCAATTAAATCATTCAGTGCTCCCTTTGGTCTCATTAGACACAATCCACTGAGCAAACACACAGTGTCAACTATTTTTACTCCTTCTGTCCTTGTCTGTCATATTCAGCTCTTCAAGGAGAATTAGTTGGGCATTCATTTGATGTTCTTACCAATGATTTTCTGTGGAGACGGTCAGTGCAGTTCTATTTCGCAATGCTTGAATCATTAAACATTCTGTTAATCATTATACATTTCACTTTGAAAACAAACGCAATCTCCTTCTGCTCCCGAACAATTATAACATTGCTAGTCACAGCCAGACCAACAGGTTGAAGCAGGTTCAATGTAGATGAAGTCTTCGCTGAGCCTTCCTTGGTGGGACAGCTCAGTCGCCATCCTGTCTTTTCTGTTCAGGAGTGTCTCATGATTTTAACAAGTCCGACAAAACTGAGCATCTGCAGAAATGTTCCAACAAACAGCCGACTGTGACAATGTATACCATAGATTCAAGCTCAGGAAGTCTCCCCTCATTTCTGTTGGAAACGGACATCCCTCTGTTCTGTGCTATGTGGGAGGAGATGCGCTGCGTGTTTGCCTTCAGCATAGTGCCATTGGAGGTGTTGGAATATCGAGTTATAGCTTTACAAGATATTTATTAGGTCGCCTATAGATCACCGTGTGCAGTTCCGGACGCCACTCCGTAGGACAAAATGTAATTAAGCTGGAGATATAGCCTGGACTGGATAGCTTGAGTTAGGATTCGATAGGGAGCCTGTTTTCCTCAGTGATCAGTGTTCTGAGGGGAGTTCTGATAGAAATTTATAAACATGAGAGACATAGACATTAACGGCGTAGACAATCAGCTGCTTTTTCCCGGTTCTAAATTTCGAACACTAAAAGTCACAGCTTTAAAGTGAGAGACGAAGGGTAAGTTTAAAGATGCACTGGACGAGATTACTTAATGACGTTGGGAGTGGTCGGTGCGTGGAACGCACTGCCATAGGGACTGCTAGAAGCATTTACGATAGCGGCATGTAAGAGCTTTCTGATGGGTCTATGAATATATAGGAAATGGGGGGACGTGAATCACATTGCAAAATAACGTTTCAACTCGGGGAATTAATGTATCAACTTATAAAGTCATAAAACTTCGGCCAAGCGCCACCATCCACGGCATGCTCTTTTCTCACTGCTGCCATAAGGATCAAGGTACAGGACCCGTAAGTCCCACACCAGCATGTTCAGGAACAGTTACAACGCCTCAACGATCAGACTCCTGAACCAGTGTGGGATACTTCGCTCACCACAACACTGAACTCATTCTATAACCAATGGGCTCACTTTCAAGGACTGTACCACTTGTGTTATCATTTATCTGTGTTATTTGTTTACTTATTGTCGACCTGTTTGTTTTTTTTTATTGATGTATATGCTGTTTGTCTTGCTTTGCACTTTGGTTTTCTGTCAGTCCTTGTGTGTAGTCTCCTTTATTGATTCCAGTCAATTTCTCTGTTCTACTGTGAGGCCTGCAAGAAAAATCAGTCTCGGAGTTGGATATGTTGACGTGGCTTGACAAAAGGAAACTGAACTTTGCACTTGAACTTTGCACAAGAGATTCTGCAGACTGAAGTTCAAATTAACTTATTAGCAAAGATGTTGTAAATCATGATTAAAGCGTACAAAATGCTGGAGGAATTCAGCAGGTCGGGCAGTCCCAATGGAAAGGAATTAACGTTTCAAGTCTGACCTAATAACGAACATGGCGTAGATATTCTTTACCGTGCCTGCCCTGCCGAGAGGTCGCTTCTTGGCAAAGCAGCGCGAGGATTTTAAAGAGCTTGGGGGCGTTCAGCTTCTTCTCAGCGGCTGTCAACAAACGGAGCGGTCGTTCGTAGGTGACACTTCGCAAGGTTTAGGAAGAGTTCAGGAGCTTTCAGCTTCGTTTCGGCGGGCTGAAAAAAAAACCGCGAGGAGTCGTTCCTTGGAGACACGGATTGAAGGTTTGAAAAGAGCTTGGGAGCTTTCAACTTCTGTTTGTCGGATGGCCAATGGAGCGGGACAAATGGACAGAAATGAGGTCTGCGCAGAGCGGCAACTTTTAGTGTGCCCATTGTTCAAGTGTTATGCACAAACTGACGTGCTGGATAAGTAAAAAAAACTATTTTCTTGTAAGTTTATTTTGTCTCTTAGTTCAGAGTTGGTGTAGGCAGGTGGCGTGTGGAGTTAGTGGTATGTTCATTTTGTAAGATGTGGAAACTCTCGGACTCCTCCGGGCTCCGTAAGACTTACGTTTATATGAAGTTTATCAAGATGCAGCTCGATAACCTTCGCCTCATATAGGAAAATGAGAGGTAATAGATAGGAGTTACAGAGAGGTAGTCGCCCCTAAGTCGCAGGTAGCAGGTACCTATCTGACTCTCGGAAGAAGGACAGATTATAGGCAGCCAGTGCACAGTACCCTCGTGGCTTTACACTGCAATGATAAGTTCACCGCTTTCGATACAGCTGGGGACAACAACCTACCAGGGGTGACCCGCCGTGACAGCGTCCCTCTCACTGAGTTGGCTCTGTGGCTCAGCAGGGAAACGGGGAGAAGAGCAGTGACCGTAAGGCATAGTGGTGTACTGCAGATGGCTGCGGGTACAGTGTTTCGCACTGTGTCCTGGATGTGAGAAGTCTGGGTGATCTCCAGTCTCCCGGATGAGCGCATGGGCGCCAGATGTAGAGAGTTGCAGCTCCTGAGAGAATATTTAGGGAACTGGAGCTGCAGGCCGATGACCTTCGGTTCATACAGGAGAATGAGGAGGTGATTGATAGGAGCTACAGGAGGTAGGAGGTAGGCACCTCCTACCTCCCTGAAGTGAAGGGGAACGAGCAGACAGTGCAGAGAACCCATCTGGCTGCTCATCTCCAGAATAGGTATACCACTTTAGATACTGTTGAGTGGGATGACCTACCGGGGGGCGGGGTGTGGGGCTGTATGAACAGGTATCTGACATCAATCTGGTGCTGTGGCTCAGAACAGAAGAGAGGTGAAGAGGATTTCAGTGGTGAAAGAAGATTCCATAGTCATAGGACCAGAGACGGGATTTTGTGAGCGAGATAGAGACACCCGGGTGGCATGTTGCCTCCCAGTCGCCGGTGTCAGGGACTTCTCGGATCTGGATCACGGCATTCTAAAGGGGGGAGGGGGCAGCCAGACGGCTTGGCACATATTGGTACCAATGACGTAGGTATGAAAAGGGAGTAGGTCCTGAAGAGAGAATTTACAGTATACAGTATAAAGCTACCCATGACATCCAGGTAGTGATCTCTGGATTCCTGCCTGTACCATGTTGCAGTGAGGGTGAGAATAGAATGATTTGGCAAATGGATGTGTAGCTGAGGAGATGCGGGAGGGGTAGGATTTCAGATTTCTGCAACTTTGGGATCTCTTCCGGGGAAACTAAGACCTGTGAAAAAGAGATGGATTACACCGCAACTAGACCATAAGACCATACGATATAAGAGCAGAAGTAGGCCATCTGGCTCACAGCGTCTGTGCCGCCATTCAATCATGGGCTGACCCACTTCATCCAGTCACTTATCCCACTCCCCTGCTTTCACCCCCATTCCCTTTGATGCCCTGGATGTCAAGAACCTATGTATCTCTGCCTTAAATACACCCAATGACTTGGCCTCCACGGCCGCTCGTGGCAACAAATTCCACAGATTTTCCACTCTCAGACTGCACGAAACCAGTTACCATAATATGATAGAACTCGCCCTGCAGGTTGAGAAGGAGAAGTTAAAATCAGGTATATCAGAACTACAATGGCGTAAAAGGAACTACAAAGGTTGGAGGGTGGGATTGGCCAGAATTGATCGGAAGGGTGCACCAGAAAGGATGACGGGTTAACAGCAATGGCTGATGTTCCAGGGGGAAATTTAAAAGGCGCAGGAAAGATATATCACAAAGATGAATACGCTTTCTAATGGGAGGATGAGGTAACCGTGGCTGGCTCGGGAATTGTAAAACAGATTGAAATAAGAAAGAGGGCTTATAATATAGCGTAAATTAACGTGTAGGCAGACAATTGCGAATCATTTAAAAACCAACAGAAGAAATCTAAAATGCCGTAGGGGAGAAAAGTTGAAATATGAAGAGAAGCCCTCCAGTAACATAAAAGGGGATACAAAAAGATTAGATATATGTAAATAGTAAATGGTGAAGGAGATAACTAAAGAGATTGCGGAGGCAGTGGTAATAATATTTCAGGAACCACTAGCATCGAGAGCAGCTGCTCAGAAACGAAAAATTGCAAATGTCACTCCAAAGGATGGGCGGTAGAAGAAAGGAAATTATATGTCAGTTAGCCTGCCTTCCGTGGTTGAAAAGTTGTTAGAGTCCATTACTGAGGACGAAGTTTCGGCATATTTGCAGGCACATGGTAAAATACGCCAAAGTCAGCATGGTTTTGTTAACGGGGAAATCTTGCCTGAAAAGCCTGCTGAAGTTCTTTGAGAGAATGTCAGGCTTTGGCTCCAAGTAGGCTTAGCCTCATAAGGGGCGGTAGCGCTCAGTAAACTGTCGGGGTAAATTTTTGTTAAGTTACTCGTTTTCTTAATATGTCCGGGGTATTTAGCATCGCTCAAAAGGACGCTGTTTGCTCTTCCCGCCCGATGTTGCAGTCCTGGAAGACCCAGAGTCTCCCGGGGAACACATCGGCGTGAATTGCATCCAGCCGCAGCTGTTTGAAGATCTGGATCGTCAGCGGGATGGCCTTCGAGTAAGGAGATCATCGATCGTAGTTACAGGGAAGTGGTCACCTCCCATTTTCAAAAGGCGGCTGGCTGAGTGACTATTAGCAGGGAGAATGGGAAGGTAAATAGGCAGCTAGCGCAGAGCACTCCGGGGACCATTCCCCTCAATAATAACTCTACCGCTTTCGATAATATTGTGTGGGCTGATTTCCCAGGGGAATGCCACGGAGATTAGGTTATGGCACTGAGCATGGGTCCGTGGTGCAGAAGGGAAAGACAGGAAAGATGGGAACATTAGTGATTGGGGGACTTAATAGTCAGAGGAACCGACAGGACATTCTGTGTACACGGATGTGACACCGGATGGTATGTTGCTTCCCAGTTGGCTGGATCAGGGACGTTTCGGATCGCGTCGACAATAGTTTGAAGATATAAGAAGGTAAACAACGCAATATGAGGACGCACTAACCAATAATATAAAACGGAATCCTAAAAGATAGTTTTTCATTTATATAAAGAATAAATGGGGCGGGGAGGGGGTTGATATTGGACCACTGTAAAATTATGCTAGTGACGTAGTAATGGGGTACGAAGAAATGGCAGATGAACTTTGAAGGTTCTTGGCATCAGTCTTCACTGCAGAAGACCATAGCAGTGTGCCAGAGGTCTGTAAGTGTCAGGGAGCAGGAGTGAGCGCCTTTGCTATTACAAAGGTAAAAGTACCGAGCAAACTCAAAGGTCTAAAGGTGGATAAGTCTCCTGGACCATATGGGCTGCATTGCAGAGATCGGAGGGAGGTTGCTAAAGAGATAACGGGTGTATTGGTCATTATCTTTCAAGAATCTCTTGATTCTGACATGGGCTCGGCGGACTGGAAGATTACAAATCCACTGTTTAGCAAGGGTGAAATGCAAAAGAAGGAAATTCTGTATAAGAGAGAAAGGTGATACTTGAACTACAAGGGGACCAATATCCTTTCAGGGAGGTTTGTTAGTGCTGTTGGGGAGGCTTTAAAGTAGATTTGCATGGGGATGGGAAGCAGAGTGCCAGAGCTGACAGTGCGTCTGGGGTGAAAATAAATGATGTTAAAAGTTCAAGCAAAGCCGCTAATAGAAAGGTCGTGAGTGGTGGTAAAAATCTTCTGAGGTGTCTATATTTCAATGCTTGGACTATTGCGGGAAAGGCAGACGAGTTGAGGGCGTGGATTAACACGTGGAATTATGACGTTATAGCAATTAGTTAAACTTGGCTACAGGAGGGGCAGGACTGGCAGCTTAATATTCCCGGGTTCCGATGTATCAGGTGTGATAGAGGCAGAGGAATGAAAGGTGGGGGGCGGGGGGAGTAGCATTGCTTGTCAGGGAAAGTGTTACAGCAGTGCTCAGGCAGGACAGATTAGAGGGCTTGTCTACTGAGTCCTTATGGGTGGAACTGAGAAACAGGCAAGGTATGGCCACATTAGTGGGGTTGTGTTATCGACCACTCAATAGCCAGCGAGAATTGAAGGAGCAAATCTGCAGAGAGATAGCAGGCAACTGCAGGAAACATAAGGTTCTGGTGGTAGGGGATTTTAATTTTCCACATATTGATTCCGACTCTCATACTGTTCGGGGTCTAGATGGGTTAGAGTTTGTAAGATGTGCTCAGGAAAGTTTTGTAAATCAATATATGGAGGTACCATTTGCAGGGGGTGAATTGTTAGATCTCCTATTAGGAAAGGATTTAGGAAAAGTGACGGAAATGTGTGTAGGGGAGCACTTTGGTTCTAGTGATCATAACACCATTAGTTTCAACTTGATCACGGATAAAGATAGATCTGGTCCGAGGGTTGAGGTTCGAAACTGGAAGAAGGCAAAATTTGAAGAAATGAGAAAGGATCTAAAAAGCGTGGATTGGGACAGGTTGTTCTCTGGCAAGGATGTGATCGGTAAGTGGGAAACCTCCAAAGGAGAAATTTTGAGAGTGCAGAGCTTGTGTGTTCCTGTCAGGATTAAAGGCAAAGTGAATAGGAATAAGGAACCCTGGTTCTCAAGGTATATTACAACTCTGATAAAGAAGAAGAGAGAGTTGTATGACATGTATAGGAAACAGGGGGTAAATCAGGTGCTTGAGGGGTATAAAAAGTGCAAGAAACTACTTAAGAGGGAAATCAGGAGGGCTAAAAGAAGACATGAGGTTGCCTTGGCAGTCAAAGTGAAGGATAGTCCAAAGAGCTTTTACAGGTATATTAAGAGCAAAAGGATTGTAAGGGATAAAATTGGTCCTCCTGAAGATCAGAGTGGTCGGCTATGTGCGGAACCAAAAGAAATGGGGGAGATATTAATTTTTTTTTTTTTTTGCGTCTGTATGTGCTAAGGAAACTGGCATGAAGTCTATGGAATTCAGGGAAACAAGTAGTGAGATCATGGAAACTGTACAGATTGAAAAGGAGGAGGTGCTTGCTGTTTTGAGGAAAATTAAAGTGGATAAATCCCCGGGACCTGACAGGGTGTTCCCTCGGACCTTGAAGGAGACTAGTGTTGAAATTGCAGGGGCCCTGGCAGAAATATTTAAAATGTCACTGTCTACGGGTGAGGTGCCGGGGGATTGGAGAATGGCTCATGTTGTTCCATCGTTTAAAAAATGATCGAAAAGTATCCGGGAAATTATAGGCCGGTAAATTTGACGTCGGTAGTGGGTAAGTTATTGGAGGGAGTACTAAGAGACAGAATCTACAAGCATTTGGATAGACAGGGACTTATTAGGGAGAGTCAACATGACTTTGTGCGCGGTAGGTCAAGTTTGACCAATCTATTGGAGTTTTTCGAGGAGGTTACCAGGAAAGTGGATGAAAGGAAGGCAGTGAATGCTGTCTACTTGGACTTCAGTAAGACATTTGACAAGTTCCCGCATGGGAGGTTAGTTAGGAAAATTCAGTCGCTATGTGTACATGGAGAGGTGGTAAATTGGATTAGACGTTGGCTCAATGAAAGAAGCCAAAGAGTGGTAGTAGAGGATTGCATCTCAGAGTGGAGGCCTGTGACTAGTGGTGTGCTACAGGGATCAGTGCTGGGCCCATTGTTATTTGTCATCTATATCAATGATCTGGATTATAATGTGGTAAATTGGATCAGCAAATTTGCTGATGATACAAAGATCGGAGGTGTAGTGGACAGTGAGGAAGTTTTTCAGAGCTTTCAGAGGGATTTGGACCAGCTGGAAAAATGGGCTGGAAAATGGCAGATGGTGTTTAATACAGACAAGGGTGAGGTATTGCACTTTGGAACGATAAACCAAGGTAGAACATAAAGGGTAACTGGTAAGGCACTGAGGAGTGCAGGAGAACAGAGGAATCTGGGAATACAGATAAAAAAAAATTCCCTAAAAGTGGCGTCACAGGTGGATGGGTGATAAAGAGATTTTTTGGTACATTGGCCTTTATTAATCAAAGTATTGAGTATAAGAGCTGGAATATTCTGATGAGGTTGTATAAGGCATTGGTGAGGCCGAATCTGGAGTATCGTGTTCAGTTTTGGTCACCAAATTACAGGAAGGATATTAATAATGTTGAAAGAGTGCAGAGAAGGTTTACAAGGATATTGCCGGGACTTGAGAAACTGAGTTACAGAGAAAGGTTGAATAGGTTAGGACTTTATTCCCTGGAGCGTAGAAGAATGAGGGGAGATATGATAGAGGTATATAAAATTTTGCTGGGTACAGAAAGAGTGAATGCAAGCAGGCTTTTTCCACTGAGGCAAGGAGAGAAAAAAAGAAACAGAGGACATGGGTTAAGGGTGAGGGGGGAAAAGTTTAAAGGGAACATTACGGGGGTCTTCTTCACACAGAGAGTGGTGGGAGTATGGAATGAGCTGCCACACGAGGTGGTAACTGCGGGTTCTTTTTAACATTTACGAATAAATTGGACAGTTACATGGATGGGAGGTGTATGGAGGGATATGGTCAGTGCGCAGGTCAGTGGGACTAGGCAGAAAATGGTTCGGCACAGCCAAGAAGGGCCAAAAGGCCTGTTTCTGTGCTGTAGTTTTTCTATGGTTTCTATGGTTTCTATTGGTCAGTTAGCCTAGCATCAGTTGTTGCGAATTAGTTGGAGTCAATTATTGAGAATGAAGTCTTGGGTTCCGTGGAGACTAACAATAAAATACGTCAAACTCAGCATCGTTTCTAACAAAATAAGTCTCACCTGGCAAATCGTTTCGAGCTCTTCGTGGATGTAAGAAGTATACTGGACAAAGGAGAATCAGTGGCAGTGGATAGGAATTGATGGAGGGTGTACTAGGGAAAGGCAGTGGCTGTGACAACGTGCCGCACATGAGGCTGCTGAGCAGGACAAGAACCGATGGAAACACATTGCCTGGATGGAGCATTGGCCGTTTGGTAGAAACTAGAGATTGGGAATAAACAGATCCTCTTCTGACTGGCTGCCGGTTAGCAGTGCAGTTCCACATGTGTCGGTGTTGGGACCGCTGCTTATTACGCCGTATGTCAATCATTTGGACACCGTTATTAATGGATTTCTGGCTAGGTTTGCCGATGATAAAAAGACAGCTGGATGAAAGGGTAGTTTTGAGGAAACAGAGAGCCTGCAGAAAGACTTAGATAGTTTAGAGGAATGGTCAAAGAAGTGGTAATTGAAATACAATGTTGGAAAGTGTATGGTCATGCATTTATTGAAATAAATAAATGGGCAGACTCTTATTTAGATGGGGAGGTAATTCAGAATGCAGAGATGCAAAGGGACTTGGGAGTTCTTGTGCAGGATACCATAAAGGTAAACTCCAGGTTGAGTCCGTTGTGAAGAAGGCGAATACAATATTGGCATTCATTTCCAGAGGTATAGAATGTAAGAGCGGGGATGTGCTGTTGAGGTTTTATATGGCACTCGTCAGACCACACTTGGAATATTGTGTGCAATTTCTCGGCTCCTTATTTTAGTAAGTATATACTGACATTGGAGAGGGTTCATAGACGATTCACAAGAATGATTCCAGGAATAAAAGGGTTACCATATGGGGAATGTCTGGCAACTCTTGGGCTGTATTCTCCGCAGTTCAGACGAATGAGAGGCTGGTGGGGTGGTGCATCTCATAGAAATATTCCGAATGTTAAAAGGCCTGAATAGATTAGATATGGCAATGTTATTTCCCAGAGTAGGGGATTCTAGGACAAAAGAGCACGACTTCAGGATTGAAGGACGTCCTTTTCGAACCGAGATGCGTAGAAATTACTTTGTCAGGTGGTGGAAAATCTGTGGAATTTGTTGCCATTAGCGGCTGTGGAAGCGAAGTCATTGGGAGTATTTAAGGCAGAGTTAGATAGGTTCTTGATTAGCGAGGACATTACAAGGGAATGGAGTGAAGGCAGAGGAGTGGGGATGACCATGACTCAATGACGGAGCAGCCTCGATTGGCCGAATGACCTACTTCTGCTCCAATTTTTATACTCTTATAGTCTTAAGGTCTTATGTATTTGCATTTGCAAAGGCATTTGATAAGGTACCACACATGAGGCTGCTTAAAAAGGTAAAATCCTGTAGCATTACAGGACAGATACTGGCATGGATAGAGAGGTGGCTTTCAGGCAGGAGGTAGTGTCTGCGAATAAAGGGGACATTTTCTCGTTAACTGTCAGTGTCTGGTGCTGTTCCTCGGGAGTCACTATTGGGGCTGTTACTTTTCACATTGTTTGTCAATCATTTGGATAATTTAATTGACGGCTCTGTGGCAACGTTTGCAGATGGTATGAAGATAGGTGGAGGGGTAGGTAGTGCTGAGGAAGTAATACGATTACAGCAGACTTAAACACCTTTGAAGAATGGCCAAAAGAGGGGCAGATTTAATACAGTGTTGGGAAATGCACGATAATGGTAAAAGGAACAATAGTGCAGACTAATTTCTAAATAGGGAGAAGATTCAACCAACAGCTTTGTAGAGGCACTTAGAAAGGCTCGTGCAAGACTCCTAGAAGGTTAAGTTATAGGTTGAGGCTGTGATTAAAAAAAAGGTAAATGCAATGTTGGTATTTATTTCAAGGAGAAAAGAATTTCAAGGAGATAATGTTGACAACACACACACACACACACAAAATGTTGGTGGAACTCAGCAGGCCAGGCAGCATCTATGGAAATAAAAAAAAACTACAGGCGACGTCCTGCCGAACGGTCTCCGCCCGAAACGTCGACTGTACGTTCTTTTTGTGTAAGCTGCCTGACCTGCTGTTGTCCTCCAGGATTTTGCGTGTTTTGCTTGGATCTTTGGCCTCTGCACATTCTCTCTTATTGGTGAGATAACACTGATGCTGTATAAGACGCTAGTCAGCCCGCACTTGCAGTATCATCAACTGTTCTGACCCTGTACCTCAGCAAAACAGAGCTGTCCTTGGAAAGAGTCAAGTACAGCTTCACGAGACGGATACCGGGAAAGAAGGGGTTAACAAATGAGGAGCCTTTAGCAGCTTTGGGCCTGTACTCACTGGATTTTAGAAGAATTCGGGGGGAATTCATTAAAGCCAACCGAATGTGGCAATGACTACAGAGGACGGATGAGGAGAGGATGTTTCCGATGGTGGGGGTATCCAGAAAAACAGAGCACAGCCTCAAAATTGAGGGGCGACCTTCTAGAACAGAGGTAAAGAGAATTTTCTTCAGCCAGAGAGTAGTGAATCTGTCGACTCCTCTGCCACAGACTGCGGTGGAAGTCTAGTCCGTGGGTATATTTTGCACCGATGTTGTTAGTTCCCTGCTCGGTTATGGCATCAAAGGATACAGAAAGAAGGCAGAGGTACGGGATTGAGTGGGATTAGAGAGCAGATATCGTGGACTGGATGGCCTAATTCTGCTCCCATGTATTATGGTCTCACGGAGAGAGAGCAGCCAGGTGTCTCAGCGCGTATTGCTACGAGTGACATAGGAAGGAAGAGCAAAGGAGTGTTGAAGGAAGGATTCAGGGAGCAAGGCAGAAAGCCGAGATACAACACCTACAGCTTAGTCATTTCTGGATGGCTACATTTCCCACGTACCTTTGAGGGTAGAAACAAGATGACCTGTCACATGGCTGAGTGGTTAGTACGGGGGAGCAGGGTTTCAGATTCTTGGGTCTTTGCGACATCTTATGGGGAAGGCATGACCTGTACAAAAGGAACGGGTTTCACCTGAACGCGAGCGGGAACATTATTCACGCGGGCAGGTTTGCGGAGCTCTTGGGGAGGGTTTAAACTAATTAGGCAAGGAATGGGAACCGGAGTGAAGGGACGCCGGAAGGACGGATAGTGGAAAAGTAAAGATAGCGTGAAGTCAGGCTGTCAGCGAAGGCAGGCAGATGACAGGACAAAATTGCAGCCAGCAGATTGTGTGTCAGTGCATTAGGGATACAGAATCAATATGAGTCGCACATAGAGAACTCAAAGTGTTATATCTCAATGCACGGTGTAGAAGAGAAAAGATGGATGATCTTGTTGAAATTTTGCAGTTTCTAGTGTCTGCTGTTGTGGACATCACTGAATCGTGGCTGAAGGATGGTTGGAGTTGAGAGCTGAAGTTTCAAGGTTAAATATTGTATCGGAGGGATAGAACGGTAGGCAAGGGGGTAACGTTGCTCTGCATGTAATGAATGGCATCAAATGACTAGAAAGGTGTGACATAGGACTGGAAGATGTTGAATCCTTGTGGGTTGAGTTAAAAAACGGCCAGGGTAAAAGGACCCTGATGGCAGTTATATTCAGGCCTCCAAACAATATCCGTGATGTGGACTACAGATTACAATGGGAAATAGAAAAGGAGTTTCAAAAGGACAATGCGATGATCGTCGTGGGAGTATAACGCCCTAGGAGAGTTTCCACTGCCATGTCATGGTTTCTCTGTCGCCGCAGTGTTTGGAATACGACTCGAAATAACGGGGCTTTGGAATGTGCGTCGGCCAATGGGGGAGTGTTTTCCTTTCTTACGTGCCCCAGTGGAGGTAGTTGCGATCTTTTGTCGGCGAGAGATGAAGAGAGAAGTCGCGAGGAGTGAGAGTCCGTAGACCGTATGACGGGGTGGACTGGGAGCGAGGGTCCGGGAGTCGACGACGCGTGGAGGAAATCGATGGTGGTCAAATGGACGGAGAACCGTGAGCTCCGACGTGCACGTTGGAGAGTTTCATTAAAAAGGGCCGTTTTTCTTTTTGTTTCTTTACGAACACTATAGTCAAACTGTAAATTATCAAGCTCAATCGTTTAATTGCATATGGTGACCTGCCTGATATTTCGGGCTACTGATATGTAACAGGGTAACCCATCAAGCAGCATCCACACAAACGAGATTCCACACTTTAGGCGGGACCGGAGACTGTCATCCCTCGAATAACGCCGCCGGCCGAAACTGAGAGTTACAGGAGACTTTAACAGGCAGGTAGCTGAGAAAAATCAGGTTAGTAATGGATCTCCAGAGAGTGAATTTCTCGAATTCCTATGAGATAGCCTTTTTAGATCAGCTTCTCTTGCAGACTACCAGTGGATCAGCTATACCAGATTGTGTGCTCTATAACGAACCAGAGGTGATTGTGGAGCTCGTGATAAAGGGACCACTGGGGGGCAGTAATCACGTTAGGACTGAGTTCAAACTGAAATTTGATAGGGTGAAGGGAAAAAAAGGCGGCAAAAGTAAATTGGAATGAGATGCTGTCAGGGATGATAGTACATGGGTCTCTGTGGGGAAAAAATGAGAAAGGTGCAGGATAGATATATTCCAAAAACGAGCAAATACTCAAATGGCAAAATATTGCAACCCTAGCTGGCAAGGGAGTTCAGGGCTAATGAGAAAGCAAAAGAGGTGGCGTACAACAAGGCAAAGATTCGCGGTAAGACAGAGGATTTCGAAGCTTTTGAAGACCTGCTGAAAGCAACTAAAAATCATTGGAAGGAAAAGATGAAATATGAAAGCCAGGCAGCAAACAATATCAAGGCGGATAGAAAAAACAATCTTGAACAATAAGAGAGATGAGAGTGGAGACAGGAACGCTAGAAAGTGAGTTCAGAGAAATAATAAGGGGGGACAAGGAGATGGCAGATGAACTGAATGAGTACTTTGCTTCAGTCTTCACTGTGGAAGAGACAAGTAGCGTGCCAGGTTTTGAAGGGCATGAGAGAAGAGTAATGAATTCAGTTAATCTTACAAGGAGGACGGTAACTCAAAAAGCATATAGACTTTAAGAAAGAGGACGTGCTGGAGCTTTTGAAAAACATTAACTTAAATAAGTCTCCGGGACCGGACGAAATATACCCCAGGCTACTGTGCGAAGTGAGGCTGGAGCCTCTGGCGATGATCCTTGCATCATCATTTGGGACGGGAGAAGTTCGTGAGGTCAAATTTGAAACCAGAATATAATATTAGTGTTAAGACGCTTGGCAGTGTGGAGGATCAGCGAGATATTTGGATCTGTTCCCAGAGGACATTCAAAGCTGCTGCGGAGATTGACAGTGCTGTAACGAAGACATATGGTGCGATGGTCTTCATCAACCGTGGGACTGAGTACCACGTTAATGTTACAGCTATATAAGCTCGTAGTTAGACCACACTTGTTCAGTTATGGTCATTTCATTACAGGAAGGATGTGATGCTGAGGTTTTTAAGGCACCGGTGAGCCCCTCATCTTAGAAAAGATGTGACGGCAGAGGAGGTTCACAAGGATGATTCCAGGAATGAAACTGTTGTTATATGTTTGATGGCTCTGGGTCTGTACTCGCTGTAATTTAGAACGATCAGCGGGGATCTCATTGAAACGTTTTGAATGTTGAAAGGCCCAGACAGAGTAAATGTGGTAAGGATGTTTCCCATGGTGGCAGAGTAGACGACAAAAGGGAACAAGCTCAGGAGAGAATGGCGCTCTTTCAAAACAGAGCCAAAGGGTGGTGAATTTGTGGAATTTTTTGCCACATGCAGACGTGGAGGCCAGGTCCTTTGGCGCATTTAAGGCAGAGATTGATAAGTTCTTGATTGGATATGACATCATAGGTTACGGGGAGAAGGCAGGGACCTGGGTTTGAGGCGGAGATAGGAAAAAAGATCAGCCGTGGTTGAATGGCGGAGCAGACTCGATAGGCCAGATGGCCTAATTCTGCTCCTATGTTTTATGGTCTTATGGATACTTCAGACAGACTGCAGGGGACATTTACAAGGATGTTGCCTGGATTGGAGAGCGCGCCTTACGACAATAGGTTGAGTACATTTGTCCTTTTCTCCTTGGAGCGACTGAGGATCAGAGGTGACCTGACAGAGGTGTATAAGAAGATGAGAAGCATTGGTCATGTGGACAGCCAGGTGCTTTTTCCAATGCTGAAATGGTTAACACGAGGGGGCATAATTTGAAGCTGCTTGGAATTAGGTACGGGGAGGATGTCAGAAGTAGATTTTTCACACAGAGAATGGTGGATGCGTGGAATGTACTGCCCACGACAGTGGTGGAGGCGGATAGAATAGGAGACTCTTTGGTACATGGTGTATAGATAAATAGAGGACTATGCCGTAGGTAATTCCAGAGAAGGCTACATGGTCGGTACAATATTGTGGGCCGAATGGCCTGTAATGCGCTGTAGATTTCGATGATTCTATGACAATTTTCGGATTATACAAGGATTTCGTTTTATATATTATATATGTTTAATGCCATGCTGAGATTTCGTCAACAGTGTGTTTCTTGTCCGAATCAGATTAATCACCATAGGTTTAAATAAATTGTAATCAACCTCAGTAGACTGAAATCCCCTGATATCCAAGTCAATAATCCTTACATGAAGCTAATAATTTAATCCATGTTGCTTAATCTGATCAATATTTTCCCTGATCAACGCTAATCCATTTTGTAGTGAGATCCCGCAACAGCGGTCGCTTGAAGCTCGAATCAAATACTCTTCCAAATAATTGTCTTGATGATGCAAGATTTTATTTGCAAATCTTCCCCGTTCCTACAAACAGCTACTTCACTCCATTCTTCAGCTCCTCCCTGAATTTTCTCTGTGTCAGTCCACAGATATATGTGTTGGTGCAGGTACTGAGAGAAGACAACAAAACCCACATGCTTGTAGGATATACCTCGGCTTGTTGAAACATCTATCTGTGCACAAATGTTTTTCGACTTGCCAGTTCATAGAACGTACGATATTAGGCATCCAAAATAATATAAAATTGGCTGGAAAAGCGAACAACAGAATCATTGACTTTCTCCGGCTTGCCACCTCTGGATCATTACAATTTTCGCTGCCTTTCCGAAGTGCCTGGCGAACTTAATTTGTCGCTATAATCGGTTTGGTGGTTAAAACATTGAAGAGCAGAATTAAAGAAATCGGTAATAACGGTGGTAATACCTGGTAGGCTTTCAACAGGGGCGACGTGAAGTATTCCGCTACAGAGATATAACGCCATCGATCCACTGCAAAGCAGAGTGCAATGGCCTGGACAAAACACGCGGCACTCACTGTTGCTACCACCACAGTCGCTGTTCTCTCGGTGCAATATCTGATCTGCAGCTTCTGACAGCAGATGGCGACTCAACGATCGAAAATGAAAGCTATCGTCAACGAAGCGGAACTTTCCCATGCTGCGAGACTCTGGACAAGTATCAGAGAACGCGTTGGAATGATGAGCAAGAAATTAACAAACAAATAGTTAAAATTTATCCTCTCTAATATAATAACAACGATGACCACCATCAGATCGGCTGCCGCCATTGCCACAAGGTATAGAGTGATGCATTGGACAGACCGCCGTTCTCTCGGGACAGGATTACTATCGCCGTTAAATTAACTGAAGTGAGTCATTTCAAAAACAACGAATAATATCAGTTACCGCAGAATGATTTGTGCAACTTTAACTGAGTAATTGCGAGTAATAGTCGATTGGGCCATTGTCTGGAGTCAGGGTGCAGCCCATTTACACTGACCGAAATGGAATGTGGATGTCCTGATCAATCTTACTCTAAGTTATAATGCACAATTTAGATCTCGCCAGTTTAACATCGAAAAGTTACCCGGGAAAGCAGGAGGCTGGCAGCAGAGCGCCCTCAGGCGGCTCACTTAAGTAGTGGACAAAGGGCCGTATACCAGTCCCATAGGGCGAGGTTATCCAGAACTATCCCGAATACTTTATATTTTATACTTTATTGTTGCCAGACAATTGATAATAGAACGTACAATCATCACAGCGATATTTGATTCTGCGCTTCCCGCACCCTGCATTACAGATATTAAATAATTAAAATATTAAAAATAGTAAAAATTAGTAAATATTAAAAAATTAAATGATAAATCATAAATAGAAAATAGAAAAAAAATGGAAAGTAAGGGAGTGCAAAAAAACCGAGAGACAGGTCCGGATATTTGGAGGGTATGGCCCAGATCCGGGTTAGGTTCCGTTCAGCAGTCTTATCACAGTTCGGAAAGAAGCTGTTCCCAAATCTGGCCGTACGAGTCTTCAAGCTCCTGAGCCTTCTCCCGGAGGGAAGAGGGTCGAATAGTGTGTTGGCTGGGTGGGTCGTGTCCTTGATTATCCTGGCAGCACTGCTCCGACAGCGTGCGGTGTAAAGTGAGTCCAAGGACGGAAGATAGGCTTGTGCGATGTGCTGCGCCGTGTTCACGATCTTCTGCAGCTTCTTTCGGTCTTGGACAGGACAACTTCCATACCAGGTTGTGATGCACCCTAGAATAATGCTTTCTACGGTGCATCTATAAAAATTAATAAGGATTTTAGGAGATAGGCCAAATTTCTTTCGTTTTCTCAGGAAGTAAAGGCGCTGGTGGGCCTTCTTGGCGGTGGATTCGGCTTGGTTTGACCAAGTCAGGTCATTTGTGACATTGACCCTGAGGAACTTAAAACTTTTGACCTGTTCCACTTACGCCCCACCGATGTAAATTCGGTCGTGCTAGTCCTTCTTAAGTCAACAAGCAATTCCTTCGTCTTGCTGACTTTGAGGGATGGGTTATTGTCTTCACACCATGCCACCAGGTTCTTAATTTCCCGCTTGTACTCAAACTCATCGTTACCCAAGATACGGCCTACAATTGTTGTGTCATCAGCAAACTTATGTATTGAGTTCGATGGAAACTTGGCTACACAATCATGGGTGTACAGTGAGTACAACAGGGGGCTGAGTACACAGTCTTGTGGGGCACCGGTGCTCAGAGTGATTGTAGAGGAGAGCTTGTCCCCTATTTTTACAGCCTCAATCCTGTCTGTGAGGAACCTGAAGATCCAGCTGCAGATCTGAGTGTTAAGGCCCAGGTTCCGGAGCTTAGGAATCAGTTTATTTGGAATTATGGTATTAAAGTCAGAGCTGTAGTCAATGAAAATAGTATGCGTCTTTATTCTCCAGGTGTTCTAAGGAGGAATGCAGGTCCAGAGAGATGGCATCTGCCGTTGACCTGTTGCTCCGGTAGGCGAGTTGCAACGCGTCGACGTTGACTGGTCGGCTGTGGTTGATGTGGGCCATAACCAATCTCTCGAAGCACTTCATAGCAATTGATGTCAGAGCCACAGGTCGATAGTCATTCAGGCATGGATGAATAGGATGGCGTCTTGCCGAGCACGGCAGAGGTAATGGAGAGATTGGTTTTATTTTCAGACGGTATGACGTAATTCCACTTCTTTTATAGTTTACTTAATTGACTTCCATTTAAAATGAAATTATTTCATAATTACATGGACAAAAAGTTCATAATGCACTTCACTGTGACGGCTTGAGATGCCGTCTAATCTCCCTGTATCTGAAACGGCTCTCAGCTCTGCCTGGTCACAGACTGACAGATCATTAAGGTTGACATCAGATGTTCCACCTTACATGTTCTGCCGAGAACAATGGAGAGAACAGAGCGGCGTCTTGAAAGTTTGGCTCCGCACGAAGAGAGAGTCAACAATCTTGCGAATGGGTGCCGCGTGAGAACCGCAAAAACCTTTATGGAGACAGTCCTAATCAATGAATCGTTTGTGGGAAATAAACATGCTCAACAAAAGTCAATATGAATTCGAAAGTCGTGTCCAGACATTAAGTTCCGCAGATTCAATAAATAATTGATTAGTTCGGGAAAAGGAAAGCAAGAAAAGAGCAGCGAATGACCGGGAAGGTTATTACAATAGGACACACATCATACTCTCCCCCTTCAGCCGGCGGTTGCGCTGGAAAGGACGAAGTAATGGAGCAATGGCCGCAGTCGCTGGTTTGCGAACAAACCTATCCTTCTTTGAAGAAACAACGCTAAATAATTGACAGACCGTCTACTCTTTAAAATCGTATTTCATTTTTATGACTGCGTTTTGTCCGCTATCGGTGAGGACCCATGAGAAAGAGTAATGCTTACTGATTGAATTATATTTGGCCACATTTTATGTACTTTCACGACAGGTGCTGGTGATAAAAATCTGATTCTGATTCTGATTCCGAATCAATTTAATTGCAATTATAAAACAGTGTGAAACGATATTACCATTTATTTGTTTCACTGAATAAAATTGCATTGCAATTTGCATCTTAAACCAAAACTACGTGGATCGCATAAAGACGGTATACTGTTTAATTCAACCAACATACATCAAAGTTGCTGGTGAACGCAGCAGGCCAAGCAGCATCTGTAGGAAGAGGTGCAGTCGACGTTTCAGGCCGAGACCCTTCGTCAGGACTGTTTAATTCCCTCAGTCTGTGATGAAAGCAGAGGAAGAATCTATTTACCGTGGAGAGAGGGGGTGAACAGCTGTTGATACTTTAGAATTTAAACAATCTCAGCCGAGTCTCCTCGAACCTACAGTAAACTATCACGGTATTCCGAGTGGGATTGTGCTGGGACTGCCCGCGTCAGAGAGAGACATCGGAGACATCACGGCACAGAGCCGGTTCAGAGGCGAGTGCGCCTGGCGACTCATTGCTGTCACTCTCAGGATTTTACGTGATGCCGTATCTTTGCAACCTGTCTTGACGAAGTCCTCGTGAAGATTTTCCATAAATGCTCCCTGACCAGCTGAGTTCCGCCAGTGTTGTGAGTGTGGTATTTTCCTGTCTGCGTGTTTTAGAAGCATACTTAAGCGTTTCTGGTATACAGTTGTGTGAGCAATAGTACACCGTGGGAATGTATGCTTGGGTTAATATCACATTAATGTATATAAATGTATCAAACACTTCAATCATACCCTCATTTCAAATTAATCCATTTAAAAATTAAAAATTAAACGCTATTTATATTTGGAATCGAAATTATGGTGGAACTTTCTTTTCATAGTCCAATAACTGAGAAAAATGCACCCTAAGCATCAAGATTCTGCTAACCTACGAGGCTCCAAATGGGATGCAAAGGGATAACATTACCTTGAATACCCAGTGCAACGTAGTAATGTATGCTTGGGTTAGTCTTACATTAATATATATAAATCTGTCGAGCACCTGACTCAGAAACCATCACATTAAAGTAAAATATGTTTAGAATGTATATGAATGGTAAAGATTCATTTTTTTATCGTCTAATGAAAGAACAACATGCACTGGGCAGCAAATGCACCTTGGACATCAAGATGCAGTTAATGTAGGATGCACGGAGTGTGAAAGAAAGATATAGTATTACCTGAAAAACCGAGCGCTGCAGGCACTGGCCAGTAAATTGTGAAAATGGTGTAAATTACGGAATATCCCATTTACTGTCTGAAACAGCGATCGATTGGACAGCTTGACCCAACTGCCTGCATGCACTGACTCGAGGAGTTCTTATGCACCTGTCGGAGGCAGAATTAAATCAGTCAGTGTTCCCATTAGTCCGATGAGACTCAATCCACTGAACAAACACATAGCGGCAACTATTTTTCCTCACTGTTTCTCATATGTAGTCTTCGAGGAGAATTACGGCATTCTTTTGATGTTTTTACGAATCATTTTCATTGGGGAGGATCGGTATAATTCTGCTTTGCAACGCCTCAATCGCTAAAGGTATTGTTATCATTCGACACTTTATTTTTTTTTTTTTGGAAAACAAACGCATCTCCTTCAGTAACCGATTGATTATAGCATTGTTATCAGCAAGATGAAGAACATTCAATGTGGGTAAAACTTGCAATGAGTCTTCCTTGAAGGGAACAGCTTCGTCGCTGTCTTGACTTCCTCAGCGCCTGTAGTTCTTCAGGCGACAGCATAGGCAAGGTGAATCTGCAAAGAGAAATTTGATTGTGTTCGTGAATATCTCATAATTTAACGTCCAAGAAATCTGAGTACCGCAGACACGCGCCACACAAGGAACCGTTTGTGACAATTCACCACCCGCAGGTTAAAGAAATCCGACCTCGTCTGCTTTTAAACGGATATCCCGCTATTCTGTACCCGGTAGATCAGGTGGTAAAAGAGGTGGGCGACATGTTTGCCTTCAGCAGTGAAGAGTTGAAATATCGTGTTATAGTTGTACATATTATTAATTTGGTCGCACTTGGATCTCCGTGTTCAGTTCTGGTCACCACACCGTAGGAAAATGGAATTAAGCTGGAGGTGGTGCAACATTTTCACATGGATATAGCCAGGATTTCAGGGCTCGAGTTAGAAGGCACGATTGGATGTGGAGCCTGTTTTCCACGGTGGCGAGCGGGCTGAGGGGAGGCCTGACAGAATTTTATAAAACAGCAACGGTTTTCAAAATGTACGTCCAATGTCACAGAAATATATACAATATACATCCTGAAACTCCTTTCTTCGCAAACATCTACGAAAACATAGGAGTGCCGCAAAGAATGAATGACAGTTAAAAAGTTAGAGCACCAAAGACGCCTCCAGATGGCAACGCCCACGCACAAGCAGCAGCAAAGCAACGACACCCCCTCCCCGCTCCCGCCAGTAAAGAAAAACCAGCGCCCTCTACCGAGCGCTCAAGCGTGCAGCAAACATCAATAAAGACACAGACTTGTAGTACATAAAAGACTACTCGTTCGCCAGGTAATTCGATCTCTCGATCACTCCATCCCTCCCTCCGTCTCTCTCTCTCCCTCCTCTTTTCCTCCTTCCCTCCCACCCCCGCCCTCATAAGGGTAAAAATGGGTCCCCGTTTCACAGCGAGAAGAGAGACGTAACAAACAACTCGCTGATTTACGATGTTGCGTCGCTTTTACCGAGCTTTGCGCCCCGAGAGTCGGAAAACACGAGAGCCAGAGGCGGTGCAGACAGTCAGCATCTTTTTCCCGGGTTACAAATGGCCAGTACTAGAAATCACAGCTTTAATGTGGGATGGAGGAAAGTTTAAAGATGTACGGGGAGAGATTATTTATTTACGCTGAGAGAGATCGACGCCTGACACGCGTCGCCATGGGGAGTGATGGAAGCCTTAGCGATAAAGGTGTTTAAGAGCTTTCAGAGAGGCGCATGAATATGCCGAGGGGGCACGGACATAGATCACACACAAAAAGAGGAGATTTAGTTTTATTTGGAATTGTCATCCAGTCTTCCTGGTGAGCATATCTGGACTAGATGCACAGAGTTACAACTCCTGAGAGAAGGTATTGAGGAACTGGAGCTGCAACTCGACCTTCGGTTCATACAGGAGACTGAGGATGTCACTGTTAAGAGCTACAGGGAGGGAGTCACCTACTAATTCCTTGTAAGGAAGGGGAATGAACGGTCAGTGCAGATTGCTCTTTTGGCCGTCCCCCTCAATAATAAGTATGCCTCTTTAGATACTGTTATGTGGGACGACATAGCCGGGGAGCGGGTGTGGGGTCGTGGGGGGTGGGGGTGGTGTGACCAGGTATTTGGCGTTCAGTCTGTTGCTGTGGCGCTGAAAAGAAGAGAGGTGAAATTTCAAATTCTACTGATGAACTCAGCAATAGTTACTGTGCCTTTGGTTTCTGTGTGGAGAAGATGACAAATGCAGGTCGATTGGGTAAGTCAGATTGGTAATGGACTTCAAGACAGTCAGTCTGTTGAATGCCTAAAGGATGGCTTTTTCGAGCAGTTTTCTGTCGAGCCTACACAGGGATCAGCTATACTAGGTGGGTGTCATGTAATGAACCTGGGGCTATTAGTGGGCTTAGGACAAACGAACTCTTAGCAACCAGTAATCACAATATGATTGTGTTCAACTTGAAATTTGATAGGGGGATTTGATATAGTAGCATTTCAGTGGAATAAAGGAAATTTTAGTGGTCTGAGAGAGAAGATGACCAAAGTAATCTTTGGAAGGAACGGCTGGCAGGGACGTCAGCAGAGGAGCTATGGCGTGCGTTCCTGGGAAAAATGGCGAAAGTGCAAGACATGTCTACACCAAAAATGAAGAAATACTGGAATGGTAAAAAAATACAACCGTGGCTGACAAGGTAAGTCAAAGCTACTGTAAAGGCAGAAGAATGGGCATACAACAAAGTAAGAAGACAGAAGATTGGGAATTTTTCAAAAACATGCAAAGGTCAACTTAAAATTCATTAGAAGGGAAAAGATGAAATGTGAAGGCAAGCTAGCAAATAATATCTAAATAATTCGATAATAAAAGTTTTTTTTTCAAGTATGTTATAAATAAAAGAGTAATGGGAGTGGATATAGGACCGTTAGAAAATGAGGCATGAGAAATAACATCGGGGGACAAGGAGATAGTGGCACTGGGGGTAGACCCAAATGCAAGATACAGACACTGAAGAACTAGGAACAGGACTTGACGAGAGGGCTTGGGTTCTCCAAGGCGAGGACATGACGAGTCTTGGGTTCGGACCCCGAGCCAGAAACTGGACAAGGGCCCAGAAACTGGGTCTTGAGTCGGGCTCGGACTCCGGAACTAGGCGAACACATGGCGTCCTCTTGGGAGACAGGACTAGGCGAGGCTACAGGGCAGAACGAGAGACTGCTGGGCAAGATGAGGGAACTCCAGTACAGGACGAAGGAAATCCAGCAACGGGCTGGGCGAGGTACATGGACAGGACGAGAACACGAAGCCTTGACTTGGTCGAGGGAGACGGGAACGCAGAGCTTTGGTCGAGGGAGACAGGAAGGCAGAACCTTGGTCTAGAGCACGGGAACACGGAGGCTTGGAATTGAGAGACAGTAAAACAGGTACATGGAATACAGAGCCTGGACCCTTCCTTGGGAACAGGACTTAGGGCCGGGACTCGTACACAGAATACTGAACACGACGAGACGGTTCCTAGGTAGCGGCAAAAGGCCGGACCTAACTAGCGAAGGCGTGGACACAGAGACAGTTCCCAAAACTAGGTAACGGCAAACAGCCAAACCTACCTAGCGAAGGCATGGACATAGAGACAGCTCCAACTCAAGGATAGACAGTTCGTTATCTTGACACAGCAAGGCTCCAGCCTCGCCCCAGTTGATGAACTTGACAAGTTTGCAGTCAAGGCTCCAGGCACAGATTGCAGGCAAGGCTCCAGACACAGGTTGCAGGGCAAGGCTCCAGAAAGAAGGGAAAGGCAAGGGAACAGTCAAGCCTCAGGGTAACGGCAAATGCGGCCTGACTTACCTCGCGGAGGCGAGGACGGCATACTGACGATACGGACCAGCAACCACACTCGAACCCAGGGCCACTTGTATTCCCAGCCCCAAGACGAATATCAGGTGCCTATGATTAAGGCTAACTGAAACAAGGGACAGCCGAAAGACCTGGAGTCCGGAGTCCATGAATCGGACTGTAAAATGGAACGCGGACTTCATGGACCGGACCGTGACAGATAGCTGATGAACTAAATGAGTATTTTGCGACAGTCTTCACTGTGGACCACAGTATGCCTGATGTTGTAGTGTGTGAAGGAAGACAAGTGGGTGCAGTTACTGTTACAAGTGAGAAGGTGCTCAAAAAGCTGAAAGACCTAAAGGTACATAAGTCACGCGGACCAGAGGAACTGCACTTAAGGGTTTTGAAAGTGGTAGCGTTACAGATTGTGGTGGTATTATAAATGATCTTTCAAAAAACATTGACTCTGGAATGGCGGCAGGGCACTGGAAAATTGCAAATGTTACTCCACGTTTTAAGAAAGAAGGAAGGCACCGGAAAGGAAACCTCAGCGGTTGGGAAGATGTTGGAGTCAATTGTTAAGGATGAGGTGATGGACATCGTAGTGACGCACGACAAAATAGAAGAAAGCTAGCATGGTTTCCTTCAGGTAGAATCCTGACTGTCGAACCTATTGAAATTCTTTGAGGAGATTACAAGTAGCATAGATAAAAGGGATTTAGTGAATGTTGTATGTCTGGACTTACATAAGGCCTTTGACTAGGTGCATACATAAGCCTGTTTACCAAGTTAAGAGCCCGTGGTACTATAGGAACTTTACTAACATGGTTAAAACATTGGCTGATTGGCAGAAGGTAGCGAGTGGGAATAAGAGGATCCTTTTCTGGGTGGCTGCCAGTGACGAGTGGTTTTCCGCAGAGGTCGGTTTTGGGACCACTTCTTTTCATGCTGTATATCAATTATTCAGATAATGGAATAGATGGATTTGTGCCAAGTTTGCAAATGATACGAAGGTTAGTGGAGGGAAAGATAATGTTGAGGAAACAGAAAGGATGCAGAGGTAATTATGCGGAGAATGGACAGGAAAGTGGCAAATGAAATACAATGCTTGAAATTGACTGGTCATGCTCTTTTGCAGTGGAAATAAAAGTGCGGAATATTTTTAAACGGGGAGAAAATCCAGGAATCTGAAATGCAGAGCGACCAGGCGGTGAGCAAGGCAAATGCCATGTTAGCATTCATTTCAAGAGGTCTAGAATAAAAAAAAACAATAATGTAATGCTCAGGGTCCAAAAGGCCTCACCTTGAGTATTGTGCACAGTTTTGGGACCCTCGTCTTAGAAAAATTGTGCTGGCATTGGAGAGGATCCAGAGGAGGTTCACAAGGATGATTCTAAGAATGAAAGGTTTATCAAACGAGAAACGTTTCATAGCTCTGGGTCTGTACTCGCTGGAATTTAGAAAAATGAGAGGGGATCCGATTGAAACTTTAGTAATGTTGAAAGTCATAGACAGAGTAGGTGTGGAAAGGATGTTTCCCATGGTGGGGAGAGCCGAGGATAACTGTGCACAAACTCCAAGATAGAATGGCGTCCACTTAAAACAGAGATGTGCAGAAATTCCTTTAGCCAGAGGGCGGTGCATTGTGGAACTTATTACAACAAGCAGCTATGGAGGCCAGGTGATCTGTTGTATTTAAAGCTGAGCTTCAATGAACACGACATCAAAGGCCGGGGAGTGGGGCTGAGGAGTAGAAGAAAGGATGAACTATGATTGAATGGCGGAGCAGACTCAAAGATCCACAAGCAGCCTAATTCTGCTCCAATGGTCTTATGGTCTTATGGCCTAACAGATAGGAGCTAATGAGTGATAGTTACACCTAACTTTCAGGAGGCTGATAGCTGTGTCGCTGTCTGGAGAAGGAAAGAGAATAGGCCGCCAGTGCAGAGTACAGCTCTGGCCGTTCACGTCAATAATAGGTTCACCACATTATATACTGCTGGGGACGACAATCTACCAGGGGTAACAGGCAGCAACAGGCTCTCTGGCACTGAGTTGGCTCTGAAGGTGAGGAGGGAAGCGGGGAGAAGAGAGTGTCTGTTAAGGCATTGTAGTCTCGTCAAAATGGCTCAGGCCCCGTGTTTTGTACTCTGTGTCGTTGGGTATATTTCAGGTGGAGCATCTATCGACAGGGATAAGGAGTCGACGTTTCGAGTCGAGACCCTTCATCGGGACAGCAAAGGGGAAGAAAGCAGAAGAAGGAGGTTGGAGGTGAATCTTGAAGGTGATTGGTGAAAGCAGCTGAGGGGAGAAAGTGGATGGATTGGAGAGTGGGTTGAAGTGAGATGCTGGGAGGTAATAGGTGGAAATGGTAGGGGTTTGAAGGAGAAAGTATCCTATATGAGAGGAGAGTGGAGAAAGTGATGGAGGAGGAGACTAGATAGACGACAGGGCGGCGAAGAGAACAGAGGACGAAAGACAGAATCCAGAAACGGGAATGGGAAAAGAAAGAGGGATGGGAATTCGAAAAATCACTGGGTGAAAGAAATCAATGTTAATCCCGTGAGGTTGAAGAATACCCAGACCGATTATAAGGTGTTGCTCTGTCAACCTGAGATTTGCCTCATCGTGGCATTGGAGCGGATGTACTTGGGTCGGAATGAGAATGGATAATGGAATTGAACTGGTGGACCATTTGGAAATCCAGCATCCTAACGATGGAGCGAAGGAGTTGGAAAAAGTGAACCCCAAACTATGCCACATCTCACTAACCTGGAGATGGTCGCACCGGGGCTACCTGATATAGTAGATGACCTCGACAGATTGGCGGGTGAGGTGTTGCCTTACCTGGCAGGAGTGTTTGCGTGTCTGAGGGAGAACGTGAATGGGCAGGTTTGGAGCCTCTTCCGCATGACAGGTTATGTCCCAGGGAGGAAATCGGCGGGTCGCTATCCATTGTCAAACGAATCACGGAGAGAACAGTCCCTGCAGAAAGCGCAAAGGGGCGGATAGTAAGGGATGTCAGGGCGCGACTGCAGGTAAGATCCCGTTGAAGACTCTGAAGATATGGAGAATGGTGTGCCGGATGCGGAAGCTCATGGAGTGTATACCTTTTAGGATCTGTAGCCCTGTCAGGGAGGCGGGAAGATGTGTTGAAGATGTATGGCCGTGAAATTTAGGAGATGCGAGTGAGAGCTGGATCGATTGTAGTGGAAGGGTAACCCCATTCTTTGCAGAAACGTCTGCAGGGAGATTAGAATCAACAACACACTGCCCAGGTCCATGGCTGACAAATCGTTCCCTGCATCAATTACACAGATAATAAATCCGGTTGGTGAATGCTCCTCTCACTGACAGACACTGAGAAAAGAACGGGGATGTCTCCTCCGGCCAGTGCTTAACGTAAGTAGATACGAATCGAGAAGAATCCCCGAACATCTCCGTTCACGGAGAAAGATACGTAAGTCTATTCGGCCTCGGATTCAGTCCCCCAACAAAGGTTGGAGTAATCCTGCGAGCGAGCCCCCCACCCCTCCCTCCCACCACCCCCGTCCCCAGATATACGATAAACAGATCGCCCTTTCTCATTAGTTTCTGGTGCGTAATGTGGCTAGTATTCCAGCCTGTCACGGGGGATGCTTAATTGTGTTATCTTCCTTGATGTATACAACAAAAAGAGACTTCCGGTAGGTAGATAAGTCACCAGGACCAGATGGTACACAACCCAGGCTACTGAAAGAGATGGATGTCGCGATCCTGGAGTGATTAGTAATGACTTTTCAAGAATCAGGAGATGCTGAATTGTTTCTGGACAGTGGAAAATTGCAAATCTCACACCACTCTTCATGAAGTGAGAGCGGCGTAAGTAAGGAAACTATAGGCCAATTGGTCTGACATCAGTGGTTGGAAAATTTTTGGAATCCTTTCTTAAGGATGAGGTTTCTGGGAATCAGGAGACACATGTGAAAGCACGAGGTTAACGTCATTATCCGCAAGGGAAAACCTCGCCTCATAAATGCTTTTAAATTCTTTGAAGAAATAACAAGGAGTGAAGACAAAGAGAAGTGTGTTGATGATGTGTGCTTGGATTTACAGAATGCTTTTGACAAGGTGCAGAAAATGAGGCTGCCGAAGAGGCCCCCTGCCCATGTATTACAGAAATGTTTCCAGCATGGGTAAAGCGGTGGCTGATGTGCAGCAAACAAAGAGTGGAATTAATTATAGTGGTTTTCCTTGGGAGTCTATCTTGGAATAATTTTTTTATACGTTATATTTCAGTAATTTGGATTAGGGACTTGATTGCTTCGTTGCAACGTTTGCAGGCGGTATGAATATATATGAAGAGCAAATAGATTCGCAGAAGCAGAGAGGTTGCAGAAAAAGTTTGATAGATTACGAGAAGGGGCAGGTGCAATACAGTGTGGAGAAGTGTATAGTCATGCAGATTGGTAGAAGAAATGAAAGCGTTTACTCGTTCCTAAAAGGAGAGAAAATACAAGGCACTGATACGCAAAGTCCTTATGCAGCAGTAGCTAAACTTTAGTTTTCAGGTCCAGTCAGTAATGTGAAGGGAAATGCGATTTTAGTATTTCTGGTTTATGGATAAATACAGCAGCATGTTTCTGGCTTTTATTTCCAAACCACATCAGCAGACGAGCAACTCGCATTAATTTGCATCAAATGCGTCAGCAATTCCTGAGTGTAATGACCAAGCCCCAGCTGATCACCTCACATTCGTGACTGGTGATAAAGGAACCATTGCTACTTCACTATTACCGACCATTCTGGCACGGACAACTCACTGTGAGGGGTAGAGCAATCAAATCATTCTAGAATTATTATTTTGATGTTACGTTGCGATGCTCGCATTCAGATATAATAATCTGAAACAAATATGCCGTACAAACAGAGACAGAAGATCAGAATTTTCGGATTTTACGAGGATTTATTTTTTATATATTAGCTTTGTTTCGCATACCATGCGGAGAATCTGTCAACAGTGTGTTCACTGAATCAATCAGATTAATTCCTGTTAAAATGCTTGTAATTCCTGTTAAATGCTGCAATATTCCAATATCGAAGCAATATAATCCTTCCGTGCAGTTACTAGACATTTAATCCCTGTTGTTTAATCGCCAGTAATCATTTGTAGAGTGAGATCGGGAAACAACATCGCTTGAAGTCACATTAAATACCCTGCTAAATAATTGATTTGAAGTTGCAAGAATGAATAATTGTGTTCTCATTTTATTTACAAATCTCGCCCGTTGCCACAAACAGGGACATCACTCCATTCCTCAGCTCCTCCCTGAATCTTCTCTGTGTCAGTCCATAGATACACGTGTTGGTGCAGGTACTGAGGGAAGACAACATAAACCCACATACCTGCAGGATATAGGTCGGTTTGCTGAAATATCTGTCTGTATAGAAATAGTTTTCGATTTGCCAGTTCATAGCAAATATAACGTAGGGCATCCAAAATAATATAAAATTGCCTGAAAGAGCGAATAACAGAATCATTGACTTTCTCCGATTTGACCCCTCTGGATCAACACGATTTTCGCTGCCTTTTCGAAGAACGCGGCGAACTCTGTTTGTGGCTAGAATCTGGTTGACAGTTAAAACATTAAAGAGCAGAATTAAACAAATCGGTAGTAACGGTGTTGTGATGCTGGCAAATACCTCGTAAGCTTTCCACAGGGGTGACGTGAAGTATTCAGCTACGAGGACACAACGCCGCCGATCCACTGTAAAGTAACACGGAATGGCCTTGACACAACACGCGGTACTCACGGTTGCGATCACCACCGTCGCTGTTTTCTCGGTGCAATATCGGTTCCGCAGCTTCTGACAGCAGATGGCGACACAACGATCGAAAGTGCAAGCAACCGTCAACCAGACGGAACAGTCCCATATTGCGAGACTCGCGACAGGTAGCAGAGAACACATCGGAGTTGCGAGCAAGAAATTAGCAAACAGGTAGATATAATTTATCTTCTCTAATATAACAACAACGATGACCACCATCAGATCGGCTGCCGCCATGGCTAAAAGATAGAGGGTGATGCATTTGGACAGACCGCATTTCCCGCGGGTGAGGATCACAATCGCCGTTAAATTAACTGAAACAGTTATTAAAAGAAAAAAAAACAACAATTACTATAAGTTACGGCTGAATGATTCGTGTAACTTTACTTGTGTTGTGTGTGCAGTGGTCGATCAGGGCATTGACTAGAGTCAGGACAACACGACAATTTACGCTGACCGAGATGGAATGCGGATGGACCGATCAAGCTGATTCTACTTTAGAATTCACAAATTAATGTCGCCAGTTTCACATCCAAAACTTAACCACCAGAATGACAGCCGGAGGCTGATAGCTGAGCACCGTCCAGTCACTCTGTTAAGTAGTGTACAAAGGGCTGGAACACATCCCGTAAGGCGAGGTTATTCAGAGCTATCCCAAATACAATAGCGCCTTGCCGCGAACGGCCAAGGTATGGTGAGATTGGTTATATTTTCAGATGGTATGAAGTAATTACACAACTTTGAAAGAGTTTCTATATTTGCCTTCCATTTGAAACGCAATTGTTTAGTAACTACATCGACAAAACGGTCTTGAATGTTTTTCATTGAAAATCGTGAGGTATTTGGAGCCGGCAGCGGAAGCTTTCTAACTTCACAAGATGCGAAATGGCTCTCAGGCTAACTGGTCAGAGACTGGCCGATCATCATGATTAAAATCAGAGGTCGCACTCTATGCGCTCCGTCGAGAAGTACGGAGATACCAGCGAAGCGTCCTCAATGTTTGGCGCCCCACCAAGAGAGAGACGCCAAACTTGCAAATGGGTGCCGCGTTAGAACTAAAAAAAAAAGTTTTGCCCGGATCGCCGTAATCAGCGAAACAGTCGTGGAACACGGACATGGCCATAAGAATCAACATGAATTTAAAAGTAATGCCTAGACTTTAAGCACCACACAGTCAATAAATAATTGATTAGATGGGTAAATGGAAATGAGGAAGGAGCAGCCAATGACCGGGATGGTTGTTACAACAGGACACACACTTTATCCCTCCCTTCAGCAGACGGTCTCGCTAGAAAGGACAAAATAATGTAGTAATGGCCACAGCCGCTGGTTTGAAGACACACCTGCTCTTGTTTCGAGAACCAGGTAAATAGTTGACGGACAGACTACTCTTTAAACTCATGTTTCATTTGTATGACTGCGTTTTCTCCGCTGTCTGGGAGGACCAATTTAAAGAAATAGTAATGGTTGTGGATCGAACTGCATTTGGCCTGCCTGCCCCTTTTGTAAGCATGTTCGAACATTTTTAACATGGAAGTGTGTTAACAATAGCACAACGTGGTAATGTATGCCTAGTTTAAAATCACATTAATATATATAAATGCATCAAACGCCTCAATCATAAAAATTAAATCATCACATCATTGCGATTTACATTTAGAATCTAAATTACGGTCAAAGTTTCTTTTCATCGTCCAATAACAGAAAAACGCACTGGACCGCACCTGCACCTTGGCCATCAAGATACGGTCTCCGAGCGTAATATAAAGGTATAGCAGTACCTGGAACTCCGATTGCTGCAAGCAGCGGGTAGTAAATTCTCACGATGTTGTAAATTGCGGAATATCCCATTTTCCACCTGAAGCAGCGATCAGTTGTACAGGTTGTACCAACTACCTGCATGCACTGACTCGAGGGGTTTTTATACACCTGTCGGGACCACAATTAAATCAGTCAGTGTTCCCATTCGATACAATCCAGGGAACAAACACAAAGTGTCAACTATTTTTACTCTTTATGTCATTGTCTGCCATATTTAGCTCTTCAATGACAATTGGGACATTAATTTGATGTATTTACCAGTCATTTTCAGGGGAGAGTGTCAGAACAATTCTATTTCACAATGCTTGAATCGATAAACATTTTTATCATTATACTCTTATGTATATATTAGAAAAAAAAATCTCCTTCATTAACCGATTGATTATAATATTGTTATTGACAGGTGGAAGAACAAGATGGATCGCGCTCACTGTGGGTGGAATGTGGATTGAGTCTTCCTTGACGGGGACAGCTTCGTCGCCCTCTTGACTTGTCAGCGCCTGCAGTTGTTCAGGTGACAGTATCAGCTAGGTGAATTCTCAAACAGAAATTTGATTGCATTCCTGAATATCTCATAAGTTCAATGTCCAAGAAATCTGAACAGCTGCATAAATGTTCCACACAAGGAACCGGTTGTGACAATTCACCTCCCGTAGGCTAGAGGAATCCCTCCACGGCTCTGTTCTAAACCGATATCCCTCTGTTCTGTGCCATGCAGATCAGATGGAGAAGGTGGTGGCAGGCATGTTTGCCTTTATCAGTGGGGCGTTACAGGAGTTGGACTATCGTGTTATACTTGTACATTTTGTTAATCAGTTCGCTCTTAGTTCATCGTGTTCAGTTCTTGTCACCAAGCCGTAGAGAAAAAATGGAATTAAACTGGAGAGAGTGCAACATCTTCACCTGGATATAGACAGGACTGGAGGGCTTGAGTTGAAAGGAAAGATGGGATGGGCAGCCTGTTTTTCAAAGTGTTCAGTCGGCTGAAGGGAGGCCTGAAAGAATTGCATTAAATTTCTATAGAGTTTAATAGATCCATTCAATGTCGGAAAAATTCATACGACACACATCCTGAAATCCGTTTCTTCGCAACCATCCCCGAAAACAGAGGAGTGCCCCAAAGAATGAGTGACAGTTAAAACGTTGGAACCCCCAAAACTCCCCCAGCTGCCCCCTCCCACGAACATCTGCGGCAAAGCAACGACACTCGTCCCACCTCAACGAGAGAAAAAAACATTAGCGTCATCTACCGAGTGCTCAAACGTGCAGCAGGCGTCAACTCGCTGATAAACGATGTTAAAAGTCTGTTGCGCTGTTTTTTTTTTCTGAGCTGTGCGTCCAGAAAGTCGGAAAACATGAGAGACATAGACGGTGTAGACAGTCAGCATCTTTTTCCTGGTTTACTAATGTTGAAAACGAGAATGCACAGCTTTAATGTGAGATTAGATTATTATTAGAGTATGAGGACGCTCAGTCCTCGTTTATTGTCATTTAGAAATACATGCATTAAGAAATGATACAATGTTCCGCCAGAGTGATATCACAAAAAAAAGGATAGACCAAAGACTGACACTGACAAGACAACATAATTATAACATGTAGTCACAGCAGTGCAATGCAATACCATAACTTGATAAAGAGCAGAGCATGGGCACGGTAAAAATAAAAAAAGTCTCGAAGTTCCGATCGACAAGTTCCAATGGCAGGGAAATGGGAACCGGAATGATAGAGCGCAGGAAGAGGAAAACAGAAATAAGTCTAAGATAGTGAACAGTAAAGATGTCAGGAAAGACGGGCAGGTGATGGGGCAAATTTGTAGCAATTGGGATGAGTTGCGGTGCAATGAAGTTGCAGTAGCAAATACTGGTCTTAAGGTGTTATACTTAAATACACGCAACATCAGGAATAAGGTGGATGATCTTGTACAGCTACAGATTGGCAGGTATGATATTCTGGCCATCACTGAGACCTGGCTAAAGGATGCATGTCTCTGGGGGCTGAACGTCCAAGGATACACGGTGTATTGGAAGGATAAAAAGGTAGGCAGTGGGGGTGGCGTGGCTTTATTGGTAAGAAATTATATTATATCATTAGAAAGAGGTGACATAGGATCGGAAGCTGCAGAATCTTTATGGGTTGAGTTGAAAAATCGCAGGGTTATAAGGACCCTGATGGCAGTTATGTACAGGCCTCCAAACAGCTGAACTGATGTGGACTACAAATTACAACAGGAAATAGAAAACGCTTGACAGAAGGGCAGTGTTATGATAATTGTGGGGGATTTTAACATGGGAATGGATTGGGAAAATTAGGTTGGCACTGGATCTCAAGAGAAAAAATTTGTAAAATGTCTGCGAGGTGGATTTTTAGAACAGCTTGTTTTTGAGACCACTCGGGGATGGGCTGTACTGGATTGAGTATTGTGTAATGAACCGGAAGAGATCAAAGAGATTGAGGTGAAGGAACCCTTAGGAGACAGTGAACATAACATGATTGAGTTCACTGTGAAATTTGAAAAAGAGTAGCCGAAATCTGATGCGTCAGTATTTCAGTGGAGTAAAGGAAATTATAGTGGCATGAGAGAGGAACTGGCCAAAGTTGACTGGAAAGGAACACTAGCGGGAAGGACGGCACAGCAGCAGCGACTGGAGTTTATGCGAGAAGTGAGGAAGGTGCAAGACAGGTATATTCCAAAAAAGAAGACATTTTCAAATGGGAAAAGGACGCAACCGTGCCTGACAAGAGAAGTCAAAGCCAAAGTTAAAGCAAAGGAGAGGGCATACAAGGAAGCAAAAATTAGTGGGAAGACAGAGGATTGGGAAGTTTTTAAAAGCTTACAAAAGGAAACTAAGAAGGTCATTAAGAGGGAAAAATGAATTATGAAAGGAAGCTAGCAAATAATATCAAAGAGGATACTAAAGCGTTTCCAATTTTATAAAGAGTAAAAGACAGCTGAGAGTAGATATAGGACCGATAGAAAATGATGCTGGAGAAATTGTAATGGGAGAAGAGGAGATGGCGGAGGAACTGAACAAGTATTTTACATCAGTCTTCACTGAGGAAGACATCAGCAGTATACCGGACGCTCAGGGGTGGCAGGGAAGAGAAGTGTGCGCAGTTACAACTACGACAGAGAAAGCACTCATGAAGCTGAATAGTCTAAACGTAGATAAATCTCCCGGAGCAGATGGAATGCACCCTCGTGTTCTGAAGGAAATAGCTGTGGAGATTGGGGAGGCATTAGCGATGATCTTTCAAAAGTCGATAGATTCTAGCATGGTTTCGGAGGACTGGAAGATTGCAAATGTCACTCCGCTATTTAAGAAGGGGGCAAGGAAGCAAAAAGGAAATTATAGACCTGTTAGTTTGACATCAGTGGTTGGGAAGTTGTTGGAGTCGATTATCAAGGATGAGGTTATGGAGTACCTGGAGGCATATGACAAGATAGGCAGAACTCAGCATGGTTTAATTAAAGGAAAATCCTGCCTGACAAACCTATTGCAACTTTTTGAGGAAATTACAAGTAGGCTAGACAAGGGAGATGCAGTGGATATTGTACATTTGGATCTTCAGAAGGTCTGTGACAAAATTCCACATATGAGGCTACTTAACGAGATAAGATGGGGGAGTTTAGCATCAGAGGGCATGACTTAAGGATTGAGGGTTCCCTTTCAGAACAGAAGTGCGAAGAATTTTTTTTTAGCCAGAGGATGGTGAATCTGTGGAATTTGTTGCCACGGGCGGCAGCGGAGGCCAGCTCATTGTATGCATTTAAGGCAGAGATTGATAGGTGTTGAGTAGCCAGGGAATCAAAGGTTATGGAGAGAAGACCGGGGAGTGGGACTAAATGGGAGAATGGATCAGCTCATGATAAAATGGCGGAGCAGACTCGATAGGCCGAATGGCCGACTTCTGCTCCTTTGTCTTATGGTCTTATGGACTCCCGATAGTCCCGATAGCAGACGGTAAAAGGGAGAAACTCTCCCTGCCATAAAATTCCAGGCGCTGACAACTGACGATGCATTGGAAGCACCCGACCACAGCCTACTCTCAGTACGTCCGAAAACTTCGAGCCTCCGACCAACCCCTCCGATACAGCCTCCCGAGAACCATCTCTGCCGAGCGCTTCGACCTCTCCCCGGCCGCCGAGCAACAAGCAAAGTCGGGCCTTCTCCTCCGAAGTTTCTGGATAACATAGTAGCAGCGGCAGCGAAGAAGGCATTTCAGAAGTTTCTCCAGATGTCCCTCCGTGCTCTCACTTCTCTCTCCATCAAATCAGGATTGTGCACGGCATCCTACTTGACAGATAAAACAGATATCATTCACTGGAGTGGCCGCTGCGCGCTGCGTCGCTCAGCCATCTTCTCCTCCTCATGGAGTAAAAGTTTCAAGATGCACGGGGAGAGATTATTTATTTACGTTGAGAGTGGTCGACGCCTGATACGCGCTGACATGGGGAGTGGAGGAGGCATTTACGATAGTGCCATTTAAAAGCTTTCAGAGAGGCGCATAAATATGTAGAGAATGCACGGACATAGATCACACACAAAAAAGAAGAGATTTTTTTTTATTTGGCATTGTCATTCTGTACTATCCCCTCATACTGCTTCTCGCATCCTTATCAAATCCCTCCTGGATTTTCCCTCCCAAGCAAGCACTAGGTGCTTTAATACGGGCCAATTAACCTACCAGCCCACGATTACCCATAGCCCTTGATGTCTTAAAGCTCCATGCAGCCATCCAGCAGTCTCTTTAAAGACCCTATCGTGAATATGCACGTTTCCGCTCATTATTATTTGATTGTGGTGGTATTTAACTTCATTCTTTTCGTAGTAGCGCTTGAGACTTGAGCAAAGCGCAGCCAAGTTTTGCTGCCTGTCTTGCCTGAGAACGGTAGACCGGACCTCCTTGGCTCATGGAATCTGCGCCATCCCTTCACACTACTCCTGCTACCCCTATCAAAGCCCGTCTCGATTCCTTCACCCTTCCATGCACGAGGGGCAATTAACCTACCAGCTCATGGTACTGTAAAAATCGTCGGGCAGCAGGGCGCTTTGTGTGTGTGTCGGGGGGAGGGTGGGTTTGTGGATTGTGCTCAGCTCATGGATTTTCTTCCAAGAACACAAAACATCGAACTATAACAAAGAAAGCAGAACAGCGCACCATTGGAACAGGCACTTCAGCCCAGAGTGTGGTGCCAAACTAATTAGACTAGTCACTAAATGCCTAAACAAAGTAATTCTGTTACAAGAGTTACCCTAGTAGTAATGATCAGGGAGGCACAGAGAGAATCTACAATTAGTGACAAGTATTGTCTGGACGGAAAAAAACTCGTGCACTTACAGAACCGAATAACGGTGTCCAGACCCACAAAGTTTTTCTGAAACAGAAAGTATCATATCACTCAAATGAAACTTCGCTGAACTTCAGTCAGTTTTGCACTCAGCTGCTAAACAAAATGCCTCTCAGTACTTGAGCGTGAGAGATGGGTGAATTCAGGGTTATCATCACCCTCATACACACAAGGAATCAGTCAGATCCCTTCCACAGAACCCCGTCTCAGCGAGTTTGCACCCTCCAGCACTAACACGAGCTGCAGAGCGGGCTCCCAACTGCTTTAAAAAGAGGCTATTGAAATCACAAAGTTTACAAAACAAAGGGAACCCAGTCAACCCATCACCCTCTGCTCAATGCAAGGAATTCTGCCGCTGCTGGAATTCCAGCGTGACTCGCACGAAACGCTGGATCAACTCAGCGGGTCAGTCAGCATCTATGGAGGGGCAAAGAAGTTTCGTTTGCGATCTCTCTGAAAGAGCTTCAGAAATACACTCTATAATCATTGCCAAGTATACTATCCTCACTCAGGACTAATGGCTGTTGTTGAAGCGGCTTTGGGATTCAGTCCCCAAGAGACTTCATTTCCCGGAGTCAGCCCCCATGAGTTTCGACTTCTCATCTTGAAACTTTGAACATAAGACACGGAATCTAGAATACAGAACACAGAATATACAACATACAACATAGATTACAGAACACATTACATAGATCACAGGAACAGGACCCTCAGCTCCATAGATGCTGACTGACCTGCAGAGTTCCTCCAGCCCTTCGTGTGAGTTACACTGGGTTTCCAGCATCTGCCGAATTCCTTGCGTTGAGCACAGCATTACAGAACCCTGCTGAATGATAGGGAAAATAATCCTTCTCATCTCTGTTCTAAAGCGGTGTACTCAGCATTTTCCCTTTACTGGGAGCGACCAAAACTGAAAGTAATTCTCTAGATGTGGCCGACACAGCTATTTAAATATTTTGTACCATAACGTCCCATCCTCTGAACTCAATGTAGCGACTTATTAAAAAAAAATAAAAACAAGGCCAGTCGCCACATTCCACGCCATGCTCTCTTCTCACTGCTGCCAGCAGGAAGGAGGTACAGGAGCATCATGTCTCACACCACCAGGCTCAGGAACAGTTCTAACCTTTCAACCAGAACCACAACAGAACTTCACTCACCACAACAACGAACTGATTCCACAAACTATGGCTGAGCGTCAAGGACTCTCCTATTATGTCATTAGTGTTATTATTTTACTGATTATTTGTTTGTTTATTGTTGTATTTGCACATTTTATCTTCTTTTGCTACTTGGCTCTCTGTCAGACTTTTTATGTACTTTTTCGTTGATTATATTGTTTTCTTTGTTATAATGTGAATGTCTGCAAGGAAATGAATCTCGGGATTGTATATCGTGACATACATTAATATTTTAAAATTCACATAGATCTTACAACTTGAACTTTGCACAAGAGATTCTGCAGATCGAATTTCAAATTAATTTATTATCAAAGATGCTGTAACTCACGACGAACACATGCAGGATGCCGGAAAAACTCAACAGGACGGGCAACAACTATGTACGGGAAAAAAAAAACTGTCAAATATTTGAACTGGCCTAATAACTAATAAAGGAAAAGAATGGGTAGACCATCTTTACCCGAACTGCCCTGACAAGAGGTCGTTTATTTGTAAGCCTTGTTTATTCTTCTGCGTTAACTGGACGCCGTAACCTACGCAAAGGACTTACGCGCGTTGTGAGCATTTATACTTGTGCGTTGTGTGTGTCTGCATGGCTCTACAATTCGCGCAGGACACGCATGCGCACTCACCTGCCCGAGCAAGGCTTCATGGTCATGGTAGTCTCGAAAACAAGACGCGAGCGTCTTTTTTCGTGCGAAATGTTTCCTCCATAATTTCGGAAGTCTGTAAAGCTTTATGGAAAGCATTGCAGCCAGAGTTCCTTCCCTGCCCTTCAGTCACCCAATGGGAAGCTATTGCAACTTAGGATGACACGCAATGCTACCAAGCGGACCAATCACAGTTCTTACGGTCTGCTTTGCCGCGACGCGCGGTTACATGTTGGGAGAGGTGCGCATCGCGGCAACGCAAACCTTCGTGTAGGGTTTACGGCAACGCATTGATGCAGTAGTATAAATCAGCCTTAACACAACGCGCGGTTTTGAAAGAGCATGACACCATTCAGCTTCTTCCCGACTGGTTGAAAACAGCAGGAGTGTTCCTTCGTTGGTGACGCGTCTCGAGGTTTAAAAGACGCTCGGGAGCCTTCAGCTTCGTTTCAACCGGCTGAAAACTGCGGGAAAGTTCGTTCGCGAAAACACGGAGCTTGAAGTTTTAAAAAAAAAGATCAAGGAGCCTTCATGTTCGTGATACACGGCGAGGAGTCATTACTTGGGGACACGGAGTGAAAAAAGAGCCAGGGAGTTTTCAGCTTTGTTCGGAGTGTGGCAATCAGCACTGGACAGTTGAAAAGAAAGGAGTTATAAGCGCAGCGGTCACTTTTGGAATGCCATTTTTCAAGTGGGGCATTGTTAGAGTGGTCTGGCATTGATTGATCAGCTTATAGCAAGCTTAGGTTGAGATTCTAAGCAAATAAGTAAACTTCTAGAAAGCTTCTATGTTTCTTATTACGTTGCTAGTGCACTGAGTTTTAGACCAGCTCCAGTGGTATGTTGAATGTGAGTGTGAGATGTGGGAAGTCTGGGAGACCGCCAGTCTCCCTGATAACTCCGTCTTCATGAAGTGTATCAAGCTGCAACTCTTTGGAGACCGTGTTGAGGAACAGCAGCTGCAGTTCAATATCCTGCGGCTCGTGTGGGAAAATAGGGGAATGGGCAAGAGAGTGGCAAATAAAATAACATTTTGCAAAATGCGTGGTCACGCACTTTGGTAGCCGGAAAAAAATGCACAGACTATTTTCCAAACGCAGAGAAAATATAAATTTCTAAGATGCAAAGAGACCTGCGAGTCCTTGTGCAGAAGACCCTGAAGATTAACTTGCTGGTGGAGACGGTGGTGAGGAAGGCAAATACACTGCTAACGTTCATTTCAGGAGGTCGAGTATATCAGAGCGGGGATAAGATGCTGAGGCTTTCTATGGCGTTGGTGATACCTCACCTTCAGTACTGTGAGTTTAGGGCTCCATATCTTAGCATTCCTGTATTGGCACTGGAGACCTTTTAGAGGAGGTTCACAAGCATTATTTTGGGAATGACAAGGTTATCATAGAAGGGTCGTTTAATGGTTCTGGGTCTGTACACGCTGGAATTTAAAACGAAGAGAGGGGATTTCATTGAAACCTTTGTCATGTTGAAAGTCCTAGACAGAGCAGATGCCGAAAGGATGCTTCCCATGGTGGCGGTGTCTCGGACAAGTGTACACAACCGGAGGATAGAGAGGCGACCATTTAAAACAGAGATGTGCAGAAATTCCTTCAGCAAGACGGCGGTGCATTTGTGAATTTATTACGATAGGCAGCTATGGAGGCCAGGTGGTTAGCTGTATTTAAAGCTGAGCGTGATTGGACACGACATCAAAGGTTATGGGGAGAAGGCCGTGGAGTGGGGCTGAGGAGGGGAAGAAAGGATCATCCATGTCTAAATGGCCAAGCAGACACAAAGGTCTAAATGACCTAATTGGGGCCCTATGGTCTTATGGTCTTATGATCAAATAGACAGGAGCTACAAGGAAGTATTCACTGAGGCAAGCCTTTTCCCTTCCCATCAATAATAGTAATAACACTTTACATACTGTTCAGTGGAACGACCTACCAGCCGGACACGGAGTGACTGTGTTCTGGCCCTGAGACCGGTGCAGTGGCTCAGAAGTGAAGAAATGTGAAGAGGACTGCAGTGGTGATTGGCGATTCCATAGTCAGCAGAGTCAGAGGAACAGGCAGGATTCTGTGGGTGCGATAGAGACCCGGATGGAGTGCTGCCTCCCAGTCTCCAGGGTCAATGATGTCACGATATAGATATCTGAGATAATCCTCCTCTTGTTTGTATATATGTACGTTTATAAATTAATAAAAATTTTGATAAAGAAAAAATAAAGAAAGATAAGAAAGACAAGATAAATGGGATGCAGTGGATGCTGTATATCTGGACTTTCAGAAGTACTTTGACGGGGAGAACATCCAGGAAACTGAGATGCAGAGGGAGTTGGGAGTCATTGTGCGTAACATCTTGAAGGTCAACTTGCAGGAGGATGCTGTATATCTGGACTTTCAGAAGTACTTTGACAAGGTGCACACAAAAGCCTGCTTGCCCAGTTAAAAGCCCATGGTATGATAGGCAAGTTACCAACATGGTTAAAACATTGGCTGATTGGCAGGAGGCAGCAACTGGGAATAGGAGGATCCTTTTCTGGTTGGCTGCCAGTGACTAGTGGTGTTCCGCAAGGGTTGTTGCTGGTACCTCTTCTATTGATGCTGTATATCAATTATTTAGCTGATGGAATAGATGGATTTGTTGCCAAGTTTGCAAATGATATGAAGAAGAGTGGAGGGGCTGGTAATGTTGAGGAGACAGATGGAGGCAGAAGGATATACGCAGATTAGGAGAATGGACAGGAAAGTGGCAAATGAAATACCATGTTGGAAAATGAACACTCGGATTGTATGTTGCCTCTCAGTTTCCAGGGTCAATGATGTCTCGGATCTGGTGCACGGCTTTCGAAAAGGGAAGGGTGAGCAGCCGGGAGGCTTTTCACATATTGGTACCAATGACATGGGTATGGAAAGGGAGGAGTTCTGAAGAGAGAATTTTGGGAATCTGAGGTAAAGATGAACTTTAGCACCTCCAGAGTAACGATCGCTGGATTTCCGCCTGTGCCACGTGCTGTCGAGGGTAATAATGAGAGATCTGGCAAATGAACGTGTGGCTGAGGAATCGGTGCGTGCACAGGGATTCGGGTTTCTAGACCTTTGCGAACACTTCTGGGGAATGTATTAACTGTATAAAAAGGACGAGTTACAACCGAACTCGAGGCGGATCAATCTCCTTGTGGGCGGGTTGTCTAGAAATAGCGGGGAGAGATTAAATTAATTCGGCAGGGCGATGTGATCCAGACTGGTAGGGTTAACAACGGGTGTGGATCGCATACAAGTAACCTCAATGCATATTAATGCTCTGAGGGTGAACTATTTGATCACTGCGGCGAGATGAGGAAGATTGACACATCGAGGCAAATGCGAATGGCGAGCCAGGTTTCAGCTTCGAACTGCTTTCCTTTTGTACGCTGCCGGAGAAGGAGTCTGTGAGCCGCCGACTGTTCTGTGGTTCGCCGTGGTACGTGGGTAGGCTTCTGCTCTTGCGTAGTATCCCTCTGTTCCGATGAAGGTCGGTGATATCGGAGGATGGAATTATGGGTCTGCACTTATGGATTGGACGATTCCGTTTATGGACGGTGGACTCTTTCAGACTAATGGTCCTTATAGTCTGTGTTTTATCAACCATTTTTGCGGGTATGGGTGGTTGGGGCTAATATTCTGCTGTTTTCTACGTATTATTTGTACGTGTCAGTGGTTCATTTGACAGTCGATGTTTTTTGTACTGTTTTGTGTGGATAATTCCAGTTATGAAAGGGCTATCATATGAGGAACGTTTGATGATTCTGGGACTGTACACGCGAGAACTTGGAAGGATGACACAGGGTCTCATTGAAAACTTTTGACTGTTGAAGTGCTTTGAAACACTCGCTGTGATGGATGTTTCACACAATGTGGGAATATAGACAAATAGAGCACAGTATCTGGACAGAGGGGCGTACCTATAGGACAGAGATATGGAGAATATCTTTCAGCCGGAGGATTGTTAATCTGTGGAATTTATTACCACAGGCAGCTGTGGAGGTCAGGTCGTTGGGGATATTGGTGGCGGAGATTGAGAGCATCTATCGACAGAGATAAAGAGTCGACGTTTCGAGTTGAGACCCTTCATCAGGACAGCAAAGGGGAAGAAAGTGGAAGAAGGTGGTTGGAGGGAAACCTTGAAGGTGGTAGGTGAAGTCAGCTGACGGGGAGAAGGTGGATGGATTGAAGACTGGGGTGAAGTGAGATGCTGATAGGTAATGTGGAAAAGGCAGGGTTTGAAGGAGAAAGTATCCAATATGAGAGTGGAGTGGAGAAAGTGATGGAGGAGGAGACTAGATAGGCGACAGGGCGGCGAAGAGAACAGAGGACGAAAGACAGAATCCAGAAACGGGAATGAGAAAAGAAAGAGGGAGAGGAATTCGAAAAATCACCGGGTTAAATAAATCAATGTTAATCCCGTCAGGTTGAAGACTACCCAGACGGATTATGAGATTTGCCTCATCGTGGCATTGGAGGGGATGTACCTCTGTCGGAGTGAGAACGGATAATGGAATGAAAATGATCAACCAGTTGGAAATCCTGCATCTTAACGATGGAGCGAAGGTGCAGGACAAAACGGACCCCGAACTATGCCACGTCTCACTAATCTGGAGATGGCCTCACCGGGGCGACCAGATATAGTAGATGACCTCGACAGGTTGGCAGGTGAGGAGTTGCCTTACCTGTAATGGGTGTTTGCGGGTCTGAGGGAGAACCTGAATGGTCAGGTTTGGAGCCTCTTCCGCATGCAAGGTTAAGTGCCAGGGGAAAAATCGGTGGGTCGACATCCATTGTCAAAAGAATCAAGGAGAGAGTAGTTCCTGCAGAAAGCGCAAACTGGCGGGTAATAAGGGATGTCAAGGCGCAACTGGAGATAGGATGTCGTTGAATCTGCTGAACATATGGAGAGTGAGGTGCTGGATACGGAAGCTCATGAAGTGTATACCTGTTATGACCTGTAACCCTGTCAGGGAGGCGGGAAGATGTGTTGAAGAAGGATGGGCGTGAAGTTTAGGAGATGCGAGTGAGGGCAGAATCAATGGTAGTGGAAGGGTAAACACATTCTTTGCAGAAACGTCCGGAGTGAGATTGGAATCAACAACACACTACCCAGATTCATGACCGACAAATCGTTCCCTGTTTACTCAATTACTCTTTCAGTCCCGTTGGTGAATGTTCCACTCACTGACAGTCAATAAGAACCGAACAGGGGTGTCTCCGCCGGCGGATGCTTGACGCTAGGAGTGTACGAATCGAAAAGGAATCCCGAAAATCTCCGTTCGCGGAGGAATAGATTTAAGTCTAATAGGCGTCGGATTCAGTTCACCAACAAACATCGGAGTGATCCTGCGAGCCTCCCTGTACCCGGATATCAGATCGGCAAAGAAAGCTGGTGTATCTGAACAGATGCTGGTGGCCTTTTACAGCTGCACCACAGAGACCAACTTGTCATACTGCATCTCTGCGTGGTATCTCAGTTGTACATCAGCTGATAGGAAAGTACTTCATCGGGTCGTCTCTAGCGCACAGAAGATCATCGGGACACTGCTCCCAGTCCTGGAGGACAACTACAGGTCTCGCAACCTTAGGGAAACTACAAGCATCTGTCAGGACAATACACACCCAAGCAATTATCTGTTTGAACTTCTTCCATCTGGCAGACCTTATAAGACTTTCTATGTCCGCACTTCCAGACGGAAAATATGCCTTTTTCCCCGGAGCTATAATTGCTCTGAACTAATCGATCAAGCGTCATCCATGAATTAGTTATATTGCTACTTTAATACTGGCTTTATGGCTGTCATTCATCTGAGTTGCGCTTTTGTACTGCTGGACATTGCTTGTACTGGCTGGTCACTGGATTTTATTTATTGTTTATTTATTTTATTTGTTGTTTTATAACACTGAAATCGGGAGTTGCAAACACTTTTTCGCTGTATTGGTGCATGACAAATTGTACTATGCAATCACAATAAAGATATTTCATTTCGAACAGATCGCCCTTTAACATAGAACATAGAATAGTACAGCGCAGTACAGGCCATTCGGCCCACAATATTGTGCCGACTTTCAAACACTGCCTCCCATATAACCCCCCAACTTAAATTACTCCATATACCTGTCTAGTAGTCTCTTAAACTTCACGAGACTATCTGCCTCCACCACTGACTCAGGCAGTGCATTCCACGCACCAACCACTCTCTGAGTAAAAAACCTTCCTCTAATATCCCCCTTGAACATCCCACTCCTTACCTTAAAGCCATGTCCTCTTGGATTGAGCAGTGGTGCCCTGGGGAAAAGGTGCTGCCTATCCACTCTATCTATTCCTCTTATTATATTGTACACCTCTATCATGTCTCCTCTCATCCTCCTTCCCTCCAAAGAGTAAAGTCCTAGCTCCCTTAAACTCTGATAGTAATGCACACTCACTGAACCAGGCAGCATCCTGGTAAATCTCCAAATCCCTTCTATAGTGAGGCGACCAGAACTGGACACAAAACTCCAAGTGTGGCCTAACCAGAGTTTTATAGAGCTGCATCATTACATCGCGACTCTTAAACTCTATCCCTCGACTTATGAAAGCTAACACCCCATAAGCTTTCTTAACTGCCTTATCCACCTGTGAGGCAACTTTCAGAGATCTGTGGACATGTACCCCCAGATCCCTCTGCTCCTCCAGACTACCAAGTATCCTGCCATTTACTTTGTACTCTGCCTTGGAGTTTGTCCTTCCAAAGTGTACCACCTCACACTTCTCTGGGTTGAACTCCATCTGCCACTTCTCAGCCCACTTCTGCATCCTATCAATGTCTCTCTGCAATCTTCAAGAATCCTCTACACTATCTACAGCACTAGAAACCTTTGTGTCGTCTTCAAACTTGCCAACCCATCCTTCCACCCCCACATCCAGGTCGTTAATAAAAATCACGAAAGGTAGAGGTCCCAGAACAAATCCTTGTGGGACACCACAGGTCACAATCCTCCAATCTGAATGTACTCCCTCCAGCATGACCCTCTGCCTTCTGTAGGCAAGCCAATTCTGAATCCACCCGGCCAAACTTCCCTGTATCCCATGCGTTCTGACTTTCTGAATAAGCCTATCGTGTGGAACCTTGTCAAATGCCTTACTAAAATCCATATAGATCACATCCACTGCACTACCCTCATCTATATGCCTGGTCACCTCCTCAGAGAACTCTATCAGGCTTGTTAGACACGATCTACCTTTCACAAAGCAATGCTGACTGTCCCTGATCAGACCATGATTCTCTAAATGCCCATAGATCCTATCTCTAAGAATCTTTTCCAACAGCTTTCCCACCACTGACGTAAGGCTCACTGGTCTATAATTACCCGGGCAATCCCTACTACCTTTTTCAACAAGGGGACAACATTCGCCTCCCTCCAGTCCTCCGGTAACATTCCCGTGGACAACGAGGACATAAAGATCCTAGCTAGAGGCTCAGCAATCTCTTCCCTCGCCTCGTGGAGCAGCCTGGGGAATATATTCCGTCAGGCCCCTGGGACTTATCCGTCCTAATGTATTTTAGCAACTCCAACACCTCCTCTCCCTTAATATCAACATGCTCCAGAACATCAACCTCACTCATATTGTCCTCACCATCATCAAGTTCCCTCTCATTGCTGAATACCGAAGAGAAGTGTTCATTGAGGACCTCGCTCACTTCCACAGCCTCCAGGTATATCTTCTCACTGTTATCTCTAATCGGTCCTACCTTCACTCCTGTCTTCCTTTTTTTCTTCACATAATTGAAGAATGTCTTGGGGTTTTCCTTTACCCTACTCGCCAAGGCCTTCTCATGCCCCCTTCTTGCTCTTCTCAGCCCTTTCTTAAGCACCCTTCTTGCTTCCCTATATTCCTCAATAGACCCATCTGATCCTTGCTTCCTAAACCTCATGTATGCTGCCTTCTTCCACCTGACTAGATTTTCCACCTCACTTGTCACCAGTGGCTCCTTCACCCTACCATTCTTTATCTTCCTCACCGGGACAAATTTATCCCTTACATCCCGCAAGAGATCTCTGTACATCGCCCACATGTCCATAGTACATTTCCCTGCAAAAACATCATCCCTATTCACACCCGCAAGTTCCAACCTTATAGCCTCATAATTTGCCCTTCCCCAATTAAAAATGTTCCTGTCCTCTCTGATTCTATCCTTTTCCATGATAATGCTAAAGACCAAGGAGCGGTACTCACTGTCCCCCAGATGCTCACCCACTGAGAGATCTGTGACCTGACTCGGTTCATTACCTAGTACTAGATCTAGTATGGCATTTCCCCCTCGTCGGCCTGTCCACATACTGTGACAGGAATCCGTCCTGGACACAATTAACAAACTCTGCCCCATCTAAACCCTTCGAACTAACCAGGTGCCAATCAATACTCAGGAAGTTAAAGTCACCCATGATAAATAAAAACTTATTTTTGCACGTTTCCAAAATCTGCTTCCCAATCTGCTCCTCTGTGTCTCTGCTGCTACCAGGGCGCCTATAGAATACCCCCAATAGAGTAACTGCTCCCTTCCTGTTCCTGACTTCCACCCATACTGACTTAAAAGAGGATCCTGCTACATTACCCACCCTTTCTGTAGCTGTAATAGTATCCCTGACCAGTAATGTCACCCCTCCTCCCCTTCCCCACTCTCTATCCCTTTTAAAGCTCTGAAATCCAGGATAATTGAGAATCCATTCCTGCCCTGGTCCCAGCCAAGTCTGTGTAATGGCCACTACATCATAATTGCATGTATGTATCCAAGCTCTCAGTTCATCACTTTTGTTCCTGATGCTTCTTGCATTGACATACACACACTTCAACCGTTCTACCTTACTGCCTTTGCACCATTTATTCTGCTTCTCTTTCCTCAAAGCCTCTCTATATTGTTAGATCTGCTTTACTCCATGCACTTCTTTCACTGCTCTATTGCTCCGGGTCCCATCCCCCTTGCAAATTAGTTTAAGCCCTCCCGAATCATGTTAGCAAACATACCTGCAAGGATATTGCTCCCGCTCGAGTTCAGGTGCAACCCATCCAATCCGTACAGATCCCACCTCCCCCAGAAGAGATCCCAATGATCTCATTGGTTTCTGGTTCGTAATGGGGCGAGTTTTCGGGGGATGCTGAATGGCGTAAAATTCCTTGATGTACACAACAAAAGAGAGTTGAGTTAGGTAGATATGTCACCAGGACCAGATAGTGCACAACCCAGGGTCCTGAAGAGATGAATGTCGCGATCCTGGAGCGATTAGTAATGGCTTTTCAAGAATCAATAGAGTCTGAATTGGCTCCGGAGAGCAGAACATTGCAGAAATCCCAACACTCTTCCAAAAGGGAGAGCGGCAGAAGTAAGGAAATAAAAGGTCAATTGGTCTGGCCTCAGCGGTTGGAAAAATGTTGGAGTCGTTTACTAAGGATGAGGTTTCTGGGAATTTCGAGGCACATGTGAAAATTGAGCTTCGCAGCATTTTCCGCAAGGGAAAACGTTGCCTGATAAAACCTGTAGAACTCTTTGAAGAAATAACAAGCAGTAAAGACAAAAGAAAATCTGACGAGGTGCCGGAAATGTGGCTGCCTATGAGGCTACTCGCCCATGTATTACAGAAATGCTTCTAGCATGGGTAAGTCAGTGGCCGATGTGCAGGAAGCAAAGAGTGGAAATAAATGATAGTTGTTTTCCTTAGGGGTCTGTCTTGGAATAAATTCTTTATACGTTATATTTCAGTAAATTGGATTACGGAATTGATGGCTTCATTGCAGAAGGTGTGAATATACTGTATATGGAGAACAGATAGTTTCGAAGAAGCCGAGAGGCTGCAGAAAAACGTTGATAGATTACGGAAAGCGGCAGATGCAATACAGTACCGCTAAGTGTATGGTCATGCACGTTGGTGGATGAAAAGAAAGCAGTGACTCTTTTCTAAAAGGGCAGAAAATACAAGACACTGATGCGCAAAGTCCCTGCGCAGGACTCCCCAAAGTTAGTTTGCAGACCGAGTCAACAATGAGGAAAGGAAATGCAGTGTTACTATTTCTGGTCTTATGGATAAGTTCACAGCAGCATATTTCGGGCTTTTATTTCCAAACCACAACAGCAGACGAGCATCTCGCATTAATTTGCCTCAAAGGCGTCAACAAATCCTTCCTGCAGTGACCAAGCCCTAGCTGATCACCTCACATTCGTGACTGGTAGGTATAAAGGAGCCCTTGTGACTTCACTATTCCAGACCATTCTGGCACGGACAACTCAGTGTGAGGGGCAGAGCAAACAAACAATTCTGGAATTATTATTTTGACGTCACCGTGCGATGTTCGCATTCAGAGAAAATAATCTGAAACAAATATTCCGTAAAAACAAAGACAAACGATGATAATTTTCGGATTATACAAGGATTTATTCTTATATATTATCTACGTTTCGCAGACCAGGCGCAGACTTTGTCAACAGCCTGATCACTAAACGAATCAGATTAATTCCTTCTAAAATGCTCACATACATTGTAATCCAACATGGATGACTGGAATATCATGATATCGAAGTCCATAATCCTTCCGTGAAGGTAATAGTCATTTAATCCCTGTTGTTTAATCGCTGGTAATCGTTTATAACCATATAACCATGTAACAATCACAGCAGTGTCGAGTGAGATCGGGAAACAACATCGCTTGAAGTCACATTAAATGCTCTGCCATATAATTGTTTTGAAGTTGCAAGAGTGAATAACTGTGTTTGTATTTTATTTACAAATCTCCCCCGTTACTACAAAGAGGTATTTCACACCAATCTTCAGCTCCTCCCTGAATCTTCTCTGTGTCAGTCCATAGATACACGTGTTGGTGCAGGTACTGAGGGAAGACAACATAAACCCACATACCTGCAGGATATAGGTCGGTTTGCTGAAATATCTGTCTGTATAGAAATAGTTTTCGACTTGCCAGTTCATAGCAAATATGACATAGGGCATCCAAAATAATATAAAATTGGCTGAAAGAGCGAATAACAGAATCATTGACTTTCTCCGCTTTGACGCCTCTGGATCAACACGATTTTCGCTGCTTTTTCGAAGTACCCGGCGAACTCTGTTTGTGGCTAGAATCTGGTTAACAGTTAAAATATTAAAGAGCAGAATTAAGCAAATTGGTAATAACGGTGTTGTGATGCTGGCAAGTACCTCGTAAGCTTTCCACGGGGGTGACGTGCTGTATTCAGCTACGGGGACACAACGCCATCGATCCACAGCAAAGTAACATGGAATGGCCTTGACACAACACGCTGCACCCACTGTTGCGATCACCACAGTCGCTGTTCTCTCGGTGCAGTATCGGTTCCGCAGCTTCTGACAGCAGATGGCGACACAACGATCGAAAGTGCAAGCAACCGTCAACCAGACGGAACAGTCCCATATTGCGAGACTCACGACAGGTAGCAGAGAACACACCGGAGTTGTGAGCAAGAAATTAGCAAACAGGTAGATATAATTTATCTTCTCTAATATAATAACAACGATGACCACCATCAGATCGGCTGCCGCCATGGCTAAAAGGTAGAGGGTGATGCATTTGGACAGACCGCATTTCCCGCGGGTGAGGATCACAATCGCCGTTAAATTAACTGAAATAAGTTATCACAAAAAAAGCAATTACTATAAATTACCGCCGAATGATTGGTGTAATTTTAATTGCGTCGTGGGAGTAGTGCTCGATCAGGCCATTGATTCGAGTTGGGATAACAGGTCCACTTGCGCTGACCAAGATGGAATGCGGATGTCCCGATCAAGCAGATTCTACTTTAGAATTCACAATTTAATGTCGCCAATTTCACATCCAAAAGTTAAACATCAGAAGTACAACCGGAGGCTGACAGCTGAGCGCACTCCAGTAAATCTGTTTAGTAGTGAACAAAGGGCTGGAACAAAGGCGAGGTTATTCAGAGCTATCCCGAATACAGTAGCGCCTTGCCGCGAACGGCAAAGGTAATGGTGGATTGCTTTATCTTCAGACGATATGAAGTAATTACAATTCTTTAAAAGAGTGTCCATGTTTGCCTTCCATTTAAAAGGCAATCATTTAGTAACTACATTGACAAAACAATCTTGAATGTTTTTCATTGAGAATCGTGAAATATTTGGAGCCGGCAGCGGAAGCTTCCTAACTTCACAAGATGTGAAATGGCACTCAGGCTAACTGGTCAGAGACTGGCAGATCATCAAGGTTAAACTCAGAGATCACACTCTACTTTTTCCGTCCAGAAGAACGGAGATACCAGCAAATGGCCCTCAGTGTTTGGCACCCCAACAAGAGAGACGCCAAACTTGCGAATGGGTGCTGCGTGAGAACTAAAAAGAGTTTTGCCGAGATACGTAGTCGTAATCAGTGAAATAGTCGCGGGACATGGACCTGGCCATAAAGGTCAATATGAATTTAAAAGTAATGCCCAGACATTAAGTACCACACCATTCAATAAATAATTGCTTATATGGGTAAAAGGAAAATGAGAAAGGACCAGCCAATGACCGGGATGGTTGTGACCAAGGGACACACATTTTACTCCTGCCATCAGCAGACGGTCGCGTTAGATCTGACAAAATAATGTAGTAATGGCCGCAGACACAGGTTTGAAGAAACACCTGCTCTTGTTTGGGGTAACAGGTAAGTAATTGAGGGACAGACTACTCTTAAAACTCATGTTTCATTGGTATGACAGTGCTTTTTGTGCTGTCTGTGTGGACCGATTTAAAAAAGAGAAATATTTTTTGATTGAGCTGCATTTGGCCTGGCTGCGCGTTTTGTAAGCATGTTCAAACATTTCTAGCATGGAAGTGGGTTAATGGGAGCACAACGTGGTAATGTATGCCTAGTTAAAAATCGCATTAATATATATATAAATGTATCAAACACCTCAAACATAAAAAATAAATCATCACATCATTGCGATTTACATTTAGAATCTAAATTACGATGAAAGTTTCTTTTCATTGTCCAATAACAGAAAAATGCACTGGACAGCACCTGCACTTTGGCCATCAAGATACGGTCCCCGAACGTAATACAAAGGTACAGCATTACCTGGAACTCCGACTGCTGCAAGCAGCGGGTAGTAAATTCTCACAACGTTGTAAATTGCGGAATATCGCATTTTCTACTTGAAGCAGAGATCAATACTACAGACTGTCCCAACTACCTGCATGCACAGACTTGAGGGCTTCTTATACACCTGTCGGGACCACAATTAAATCAGTCTTTGTTCCCATTTGTCACATTAGACACAAACCACTGAACAAACAAGAAGTGTCAACTACTTTTACTCATTGTGTCATTGTCTGTCATATTTAGCTCTTCAATCTGAATTAGGACATTAATTTGATGTATTTACAAATCATTTTCTTTGGAGAGGGTCAGTGCAATACTATTTCGCAATTCTTATATCACTAAACATATTTTTATCGTTATGCTCTTTTTTGGAAAAAAAAACAATCTCCTTCATTAAACGATTGGTTATAATATTGTTATTAACAGGTGGAGCAACAGAATGAAGCGCGTTCAATATGGGTGAAATGTGCAATGAGTCTTCCTTGACGGGGCCGTCTTGACTTTTCAGCGCCTGTAGTTTTTCAGGTCACAGCATCAGCTCGGCAAATTTTCAAAGAGAAATTAGCTTGCGTTCATGAATATCTCATAATTTCAACGTCCAAAAAATCTGACCACCTGCAGAAATGCACCACACAAGGAAACGTTTGTGACAATTCACCTTCTGCCGGCTAGAGAAATCCCTCCCCTTCCCTTTTCTAAACTGATTTCCCTCTGTTCTGTGCCATGCAGATCAGATGGTGAAGGAGGTGGCCGGCATGTTTGCGTTCATCAGTGGGGTATTACGAGAGTTGGAATATCGTGTTATACTTGTACATTTTGTTAATTAGGTCGGTCGTAGTTCACTGTGTTCAGTTCTTGTCACCAAGCCGGAGGAAAAACAATGGAATTAAGCTGGAAAGAGTGCAACATTTTCACATGGATAGAGCCAGGACTGGAGGGCTTGAGAGAAATGGAAAGATTGGATGCTGAGCCTATTTTCCACGGAAGTTAGCCGGCGGCGGGGGGCCGGACAGAATTTCATTGAACATGAATAGGTTTCAATAGATACATTTAATGTTAGAGAAATGTGTGCCACATACTTCCTGAAATTCTTTCCTTCGCAACAATCCACGAAAACAGAGGAGTACCCCAAACAATTAGTGACAGTTAAAACGTTGGAACCCCAAAGACGCCCCCAACTGCCCCGTCCAACGCACAAGTTGCAGCAAAGCAAGAGAATAGTCCCAACCCACCCCCACTAGGAAAAAAACAGCATCAGCGTCCTCGACCGAGCGCTCAAGCGTGCAGCAGGCATCAACTCGCTGGTCTGTGATGTTAAAAGTCTGTTGCGTCGCTTCTTCCCAGCTCTGCGCCCAGTCAGTCAGAAAACATGAGAGACATAGAGGGTGTAGCCATTCATCATCTTTTTCCTGGTTTACAAATGTCCAATTCTAGAAGCTACTGCTTTCATGTGAGATGGAGGGGAAGTTTAAAGATGCACGGGGAGAGATTGTTCATTTATGTTGAGAGCGATCGACGCCTGACACGCGCTGATATGGGGAGCGGTGGAAGCATTCCCGATAGTGGCATTTCAGAGCTTTCAGCGACACGCATATGTGCAGAATGCACGGACACAGATCACACACTAAAAGAAGAGATTTAGTTTTATTTGGCCTTGTCATTCTGCACCATCTACTCACACTGCTACACGTATCCCTATCAAATCCCTCCTGGATTCTCCCTCCCACACAAGCACCAGGGGCATTAACACGCGCCAATTAACCTCCCAGCCCATGGTTCCGTAAAATGGTAGGGGAACGGCGAGGCGTAGTGTGTTCTTGAAATAAACATTAAACACAGAACAGTACTACTCGGAACAGGCTTTCGTGCAAACTAATTAAATTACCAATAAATGCCAAACTGAACGAATTCCGTTACCAGAATCACCCCTAATATTGATGATCGGGGGCGCAGAGAGAATCTGTAATTCCCAACAAGTACCTTCAATGTCTGAACGTAAGAACTCCTGCACTTACACAACCGAATACCTGTGTGCGTACCTACTAAATTTTTCTAACCTTCCATGAAAAGTCAAAGAAGGAAAGGATAATACCATTCAAAGGAATCGTTTTGCTGACCACGTGTTCCTCGTAGTCCTGTTTCGGATCTCCACGTCCCTGGGGCACCTCACAACCACGTTGGTGAATCTCCAGAGATTCATCGTTGCCGGCACACTCGGAACTTCCGCTTTTATCTTCATTTCTTAACAATTCAAATATTATATTTTCATGTCATTGGCTACGGTCATGTGGCTGACTTTATAACTTTTTCATTAGTGCTACCCCAAGCCAGCATCCATTTATTGCCCTCCTTTCATCAAGTCATCAACCGGTAATTTATGCCTCTTTTGTTCTCAATCAGCAACCCGCTTGAATCTGCCACAACCACAGATCAGGCAGCTCAGCAGATACGGTTATTGCTCTCGTGAATGTGCACCTGTCAGCTAGTTATTCTTTCGTTGTGATGCTATGTAGCTCCATTCTTTTCGTTGTAGCTATTGCCGAGACTTGAGAAAAGCACAGTAACGTTCTGCTGCCTGCTTTGCCTGAGAAATTGGACTGTCGAGGCAACTGACTCTGACGAAAAGCGGTATTTGTCCTATAAGCAATCATTCTCTTCAGCGCAGTGTTGGCTTCGTTTTCCATTTGGGAGTTTCAGATAACGGCCCTGTTTGAGCTGGCGATTATTGTTAAACATTCTCTCTAACTCTGTTCGCATTAACGTCTCCGAACTATTGTCCCGTCTCAATGTCTCTCTGTCTCTCTACCCTTGGGCCATATTCGAACGCAGTGACAACAAGTCTCCGCCACATAATGAGTGGAGTTTTTAATACGGTTTTCAATAAGGCTGAAATTACTAGCACACAATTTGTATATTTTCAACTCGTATGTTTTCATAATATATGGTGTTTTTCACCACTCTACTGCTGTGAACGTGGTATCGTGGTGGTGTGTGTGACTGTGTGAGGGTGAGAGGTGATTCGATAGAGGTGTATAAGATGATAATAAGCAGTGTGTGCGTAGACAGACAGAGATATTTTCCCAAGTGGAAATGGCTGAAAGAAGGGGACATAATTTTGAAGTGATAGGGGGATGTCAGCGGTATATTGTTTGCAACAGATATTGGCAAATGCGTGGAATGCGTTGCCAGGTGTGTAGGTAGACGTTGATAAATCAGGGGCTTTAAGAAACTCTGAGATAAGTGCATGTAAAATGAAGGCTTACATAGGAGAGAAGGGTTAGATTGATCCTGGTGTGCGTTATAGAGACGGCACAACATTGTGGCCCAAAGGGCCTCTACTGCGCTGTAATGTTCAATGTTACATGTTCCGTGTGTGTGTGTATGTGGTATGTGTGATGTGTGTGTAGAGGTTGCACGTATTTCCTTGTTAGTAGGTGAGTTTTCCCTCGGATGCTGCGGTTTCCTAACACATACCAAGGACGTGCGGGGTCACAGGGTTAATCGGCAGCTGTACATTGCACTGCAGCGTGTGGGTCCCAGGTTAAATCTGGGATCTGGCAGGGGAATGGGAAGGAAGTGGAAACTAGCTCCCTTAAGTGCAAGGACGGTTTGAATGAAGAAATCTTCTCAACATACAGCAACGGTGTGCAGGGCTAGTGGCACAGCTGAATAAAACACAGTCTGATTGTGAATAGATGGGTTTCCGTGGGGACACAGAGTCACAGAACAGTAAACTGGGCCTCTTTGGCTCATTGATCCCGCACCATCCCTATCAAATCCTGCCTCGATTCTCCCACCCTCCCATGTACGAGGTGTCATTAACAAGTCAATTAATATACCAAATCATGGTTCTGTAAAAGCGTCGGGGAGCGGGGAGTTTTGTGGGGGTGAGGATGTGCGAGGTGTCCCCAGCTTATTGATTTTCTTGCAAGAACACAGAACATCAAACTATAACAAAGAACACAGAACAGCACACCATTGAAACTGGCACTTCGACCCAGAGCATTGCGCCAGATTAATAAAACTAGTCATTAAATGCCTAAATAAACTAATTATCTTACAATTATTAGATTAGCCTTATAGTAATGATCAGGGAGGCACAGAGAGAATCTATAATTACCGACAGGTACCTCTATTGTCTGGACGGAAGAAGTCGTGCACTTCCACGATCTAGTAACTGTGTCCACACCTACAAATTTTTCCTGAACTTCCGTAAACAGTCCAAGAACAGAAAGGATTATACCATTCATCTGAATCTTTGCTGCTAAACCACGTGTTGCTCGTGGTCCCGTTTCAAATCTCCACGTCCGTGGGGCACCTCACGTCCACGATGGTGAATCTCTGGAGAGTCAACAGTGCCAGCACACTCGAAGCGTCTCCTTATTTCTTCATCTCTTACCACATATTGCATTTCCTTGTCATCGGCTGCAGCTCATATGTCTGACATTTATCACATATTTACTGGCTCTGCTCCATTTGTTGCCCTCTTCCTAGCAAGTGAAAGCCGGATATTTATGGCTCTTGGTTCTGAATAAGCGACCAGTCTGAATCACTCAGGGAATATACAGACCCCAACCGTCGGAAAGCTGAATGTTATATCCAAACAAAGAACACCTCACAAATAACTGCTTATTTGGAAATGATCCCAAATTCAACAGATTTGCTCGAGCATAACTGTGTCAGCTTAAAAGCACGGATCGAGCAAGGTGAATTTAACGTCCAAAATGCAGAACACAGTCGTTTCATAAAATGGCAGCCTCCACCTCCTTCCTCATTGGAAGAACAAACGCAATTAGTCCATCTGCTTCCACTGTCCTTGATTCATTTGAATTCACGGATTTGTAGACGTTAATTCTTTCTGTTGAACAATCCCTTCTGCCTGCAAAATAGCGAATCTCTCCATTCCCAGAGCAATCATTGGTCTGTCCAACACGTTTTTCAAATGCCTCCAGCATATCTGCCTCCACGGCACCCTTGCCCAGGGCATTGCAGGCACCCACCATGTGTGCGTACTAACTATACCCACACATCGCATTTGAAGTTATCCACAGACACCCAAAGTGCATGCCTTCTGGCAGTGGATATGTCCACCCTGGGAAAAATGATACCAGCTGTCTACTCTATCCACTCCTCTCGTACGCTAAGAAACTTCTTTCAGTCCTGCGACACTCTAGAGAAAACAACCCAAGTTTCTCCAACCTCTCTTTATATTTCACAACTTCTAACACCATCAGACCATCATTCCATCCTAGCTGACGTATTATCCTTCTTAACCCCATCCCACGGTTCTGAAAGAAATGCAAGGAGTTATCGGGGAGGCTTTGCTGGTAATTTACCAGCATTCCCGAGACTCTGGGCGGGTCCCAGCCGTATGGAAGGAGCAGAATGTCAGGCCACTAATCAAATAAAGAATGTAGGCAAAACGCAGGTAACTATAATCCAGTTTCTTTAACATCAGCAGTTACAAAAAATGCTTGAAGCTCTCAAGAAAGAAGAAATAGAGAGGTATCTGGCAAGAAATGGATCTATCAGGCAGACGCAGCATGGATTTATCAAAGGAAGGTCCTGTTTGACAAACTTACTGAAGTTCTTTGAGGATCTAACGAGCGCAGTGGACAGAAGGTAACAGATGGGCGCTATGGGTGACGAAATTAGCATGGACAGAGGATTAATTAACCAATTGAAAGCAGAGAGTTCGCATACCCGGGTGTTACTCTGGTTAGTAATCACTAATGAGCGGTGTGCCGCGGGTGTCGGTGCTGGGCCCACAACTGTTCACGATATATATTCACGATCTAGAACAGGGGATTCAGTGTAGTGCATCGATATTTGCTGATGATACTAAATTGAGTGGAAAAGCAATTTGTGCAGAGGATACGGAGAGTCTGCAGGGAGATATAGATAGGTTAAGTGAGTAGACATGAGTCTAGGAGTTGGAGTACAATGTTGGGAAATGCGAGGTATCCAGTTTGGGACGAAAATGATAGAGCGAATTATTTTTTTTTAATGGTGAAAAATGCATCATGCTGCTGAGCAGAGGAACGGGAGTGCCAATGCATGAATCGCAGAAGGTTGGTTTGAAGGTGCAGCCGGCGCTCAGAAAGGTAAATGGAATGTTGATCTTCATTGAGCTTAAGAGCAGGGCGGTTATTCTGCAACTGTACAGGGTACAGGTGAGGTTACACCTGAAGTAATGAATAAAGTCTGATTTTCTTACTTGAGGAAGGATATACTGGCTTTGGAAGCAGTGCAGTGGAGGTTCACCAGCTTGATTCCAGAGATGAGGGGGTTAGTCCATAAGGAAAGATTGAGTCGCCTAGGACTGAACTCGTTGGAATTCAGAAGTATGAGAGTAGGGCTTGTAGAAACATACAAAATTATGAAAGCGATAGATAAGATAGTGGAGAGAGGTGGGAAGGTTGCTTACACTGGTAGGTGAGACTAGAACTAGGGGCATAGCTTCAAGATTCGTGGGAGAAGAAATAGGACGAAGATTAGGAGGAACTGCTTTTGCAAGTTAACCGTTTCACTTCTGCGAACCTCCTCTGACCGCTCTACAAAGCCGAAACATACCTTCTTTGCTAATGATAATGGATCGAAAATCTCACTATTGCTCAATTTCACCCAGTTTACAATAAAGAACAGCGGGCAATCTATCTCAGTAATAATGAGATGGACATGTTCATAATCGAGATTACCACACTAACAAATTTCGACTTCCCTGAATTTCAATCAGGTCTGCACTAATGTGTTCAACAAAATCGCTCTCAAGGGCCTGAGCGTGAAAGATGGGGGTATGGAGAGCTATCAAAACGCTCATATACCCAAGGAATCAGTTAGGTCCCTTGCAGAGAAACCCGTCTCAGGGAGTTTGCACCCACCCAGCAGTAACATAAACTGCAGAGCGGGCTCCCATCGGCTTTCAGATAAGTGGCTGTTGAAATTACAAAGCTTACAAAACAGAAGGAGGTCATTCATCCATGATCCTGTGCTCAACTCAAGGAATTCTGCAGATGCTCCTAATCCAGCGTAACTCACACGAAACGCCGGAGGAACTTGGCAGGTCAGTCATCATCTACGGAGGGGATAAACAGTCCTTTGCTAACTCTCTGAAAGAGCTTTAGAAATACAATCTATAACTTTTCTGCCAAGTATGCTGTCCTCACTCAGGGTTGATGGCTATCGGTGAAGATGCTTTGGGATTCAGTCCCCAGGTGACTTCATTTCCTGGAGTCTGTCTCCATGAGTTTCAACTTCTCATCTTGAAACTTCGAACTTAAGACACAGGATACAGAAAATAGAACACAGAACATAGATAAAAGAACACATAACATAGATCACAGGAAGAGGACCCTCAGCTCCATAGATGATGACTGACCTGTTGAGTTCCTCCAGTGTTTCGTGTGAGTTACGCTGGATTTCCAGCATCTGCAGAATTCCTTGCGTTGAACAGAGGATTACAGAACCCTGCTGAATTACAGGGTAAAAAAAAAACCCTTCTCTTCTCTGTTCTAAAGAGGTGTACTCAGCATCCTCCCTTTAAAGGAGCGACCAAAACTGAATGCAATCCTCCAGATGTGGCCGACCCAGATATTTAAAATATTTGCACCATAAGGTCCCATCTTCTGAACTCAAAGTAGCAACTTATTAAAAACATAAAAGCAAAGCTCGTCGTCACTATCTCACCTCCACCTTCAGGAATTGTTACTGGAGCTTTACGTCCCACAACGCCAGGTGCAGGAATAGTTCCAACCTTTCAACCAGAACCTGTGTGGGGAACTTCACTCTCCTCAACACTGCACTGATTCTACAAACTTTGGTTCACCATCAAGGACACTACAGCTCATGTTATCAATGTTATTTTTAACTGATTGTTTGTTTGTTTATTGCCGTATGTGCACAGTTTCTCTTCTTTTGCAACTTAGTTATCTGTCAGACTTCGTGTGTAGTTTTTTTTGTTGATAATATTATCTTTCTTCGTTCTAATGTGAATACCTGCAAGGAAAGGAATCCTAGGGTTCTATTTCGTGACGTAGATTGATATTAAAAAGGTCACATAGAACTTTGAATTTGAACTTTGCAGAAGATATTCTGAAGATCGAAGTTCAAATTAATTTCTTATCAAAGATGCTGTAAATCCTGAGGAACAAGATGCTGGAGGAGCTCAGCAGGTCAAACAATACCTACGGAGTGGGCAAAACCCGTCAGATATTTTGGATTGGTCCAATAACTAATAAGGGAAACCATGTGTAGACCATCTTTACCCCAACTGCCCTGACAAGAGGTCATTTATTGGTAACGCAACGCGAGAGTTTTGAAGAGCTTGACACCACTCAGCCTCCTTTCGCCGGGCTGAAAACAGCAGGAGTGTCCCCACGATTGTTACCCATAGAGAGGTTTAAGAGGAGTTCAGGAGCTCGGGAGCCTTCGGCGGGCTGAAAACTGCGGGAGAGGTCGTTCGTTGAAGACATGGAGCGCGAAGTGTATAACGAGATCTGGGAGCCTTTATCTTCGTGTCGGCGAGCTGAAAACAGCGCGAGGAGTCATTGCTAGGAGACAGGGAGTGTAAAGAGATTTGGGCTTAAAAAGAGCTACGGAGCTTTCAGCTTTTTTTTCGGAACGTGGCAATCAGCACGGGACAAATAAAGAGAAACATAGAAACATAGAAAATAGGTGCAGGAGTAGGCCATTCGGCCCTTCGAGCCTGCACCGCCATTTATTATGATCATGGCTGATCATCCAACTCAGAACCCAGCCTTCCCTCCATACCCCCTGACCCCTGTAGCCACAAGGGCCATATCTAACTTCCTTTTAAACATAGCTAATGAACTGGCCTCAACAGTTTGCTGTGGCAGAGAATTCCACAGATTCACCACTCTCTGTGTGAAGAAGTTTTTCCTAACCTCGGTCCTAAAAGGCTTCCCCTCTATCCTCAAACTGTGACCCCTCGTTCTAGACCTCCCCAACATCGGGAACAATCTTCCCGCATCTAGCCTGTCCAATCCCTTTAGGATCTTATACGTTTCAATCAGATCCCCCCTCAATCTTCTAAATTCCAACGAGTACAAGCCCAGTTCATCCAGTCTTTCTTCATATGAAAGACCTGCCATCCCAGGAATCAATCTGGTGAACCTTCTTTGTACTCCCTCTATGGCAAAGATGTCTTTCCTCAGATTAGGGGACCAAAACTGCACACAATACTCCAGGTGTGGTCTCACCAAGGCCTTGTACAACTGCAGTAGTACCTCCCTGCTCCTGTACTCGAATCCTCTCGCTATAAATGCCAGCATACCGTTCGCCTTTTTCACCGCCTGCTGTACCTGCATGCCCACTTTCAATGACTGGTGTATAATGACACCCAGGTCTCGTTGCACCTCCCCTTTTCCTAATCGGCCACCATTCAGATAATAATCTGTTTTCCTATTTTTGCCACCAAAGTGGATAACTTCACATTTATCCACATTAAATTGCATCTGCCATGAGTTTGCCCACTCACCCAACCTATCCAAGTCACCCTGCATCCTCTTAGCATCCTCCTCACTGCTAACACTGCCACCCAGCTTCGTGTCATCCGCAAACTTGGAGATGCTGCATTTAATTCCCTCATCCAAGTCATTAATATATATTGTAAACAACTGGGGTCCCAGCACTGAGCCTTGCGGTACCCCACTAGTCACCGCCTGCCATTCTGAAAAGGTCCCGTTTATTCCCACTCTTTGCTTCCTGTCTGCTAACCAATTCTCCACCCATACCAATACCTTACCCCCAATACCGTGTGCTTTAAGTTTGCACACTAATCTCCTGTGTGGGACCTTGTCAAAAGCCTTTTGAAAATCCAAATATACCACATCCACTGCAGCGGCCACTTCTGGAGTGGCCATTGTTCAAATGGGGCATTGTTAGAGTGGTCCGGCTTTGACTCATCAGGCTATAGCAGGCTTCAGCTCAGATTCTAAGCAAGTAAGTAAACTTCTAGTAAGTTACTTTTTTTCTTGTTACATTGCCAGTGAACTGAGGTTGAGTCCAGGTCTAGTGGTGTGTTCTTCATGTGAGATATGGGACTCTGGGAGACCTCCAGTCTTCCTGATAACTACGTCTTCGTGAAGTGTATCAAGCTGCAGCTCCTTGGAGGCCGTGTTAAGGAGCAGCAGCTGCGCCTCGAGGACCTGTGGCTCATCTGGGAAAATGAGGAGATAGTAGTAGAATGGCAAGAGAGTGGCAAATGAAATACAATGTTGGAAAATGCATTGTCGTGCACTTTGGTGGCAGGAAAAAAAATGTGCAGACTGTTTGCCAAAATGGAAGAAAATACAAACCTCTGAGATGCAAAAATACTTGGGAGTCCTTGGGCAGAAAACACTGAAGGCTAACTTGCAGTTAGAGTCGGTGGTGAGGAAGGCAAATACCATGTTAACATTCATTTCAAGCGGTGCAGAATAAAAGTGCAGGGATTTTAAGTGAGGCTTTTTAAGGCACTGCTGAGGCCTCAGCTTGAGTACTGTGAAGTGTTTTGAGCTCCTCATCTGAGAAATGATGTGTTAACATTGGAGTTAGAGGAGGTACACTGGGATGATTCCAGGAAGGACAGGGTTATCATACGAAGAACATTTGATAGCCCTGGATCTGTACACGCTGGAATAAAGAAGGATGAGAGGGGACCCCATTGAAACCTCTGTAATGTTGAATGTCCTACACAGAGTAGAAGTGGAAAGGATGTTCCCAATGGTCGAGAAGTCTGGGACAAGTGTGCACATCATGTGGCACAGTTACCAGTTGACAGGTGTGATGCTGCGGGCATGACTGATTTATGGCTGAAAGAAAATCATCGTTTGTTGCTTAACATCCAACTTACACATTGCATCGAAAGAAACATGTAGGTCGACAGAGGGGCTGGGGAGCTCTGTTGGTAAAAAAAAATAAGTCAACTCCTTAGACAAAGATGACATAGTACTGGAAGTATTGGAACGGTGAAAGGATCTTGCATGGAGGCATCTACAGAGCTCAAAAGAGTAGCCAGGAAATGGGAGGGAGATCGAAATGGTTTGTGAAAACGGGCACTTTTAGAATTACAATAGTCATGGAGGATTGTAAATAGGTTGAAAACATCTGGTGGGTGATGAATCCCAAGTGGGCGAATTGGCAGAATGCACACGAGATGACTTTTCGGGCAGTTAGTTGTTGAGTCCGCGTGGGAGAAGGCAACTCTGGAATGGGTGTTGTATAATGAAAGAAATCCTTGGAAGGCAGTAAAAATAATATGATACAATTCGCGCTGTAGCTTGCGGGGGAGAGGCTAAAATCGGTGAAGTGAAGGTAACTACAGAGGCATGAGGCTGGAATTGGCCAAAATTGATTGGAAGGGGACACAATTGGATGGCGGGGCAACAGCATGGCTGACGATTCTGGGTGAAATTCGGAAAGTGCGGGCAAGATGGATTTCAAAATATGAAGTATTATAATGGAAGGATCAGGTAATCGTGGCTGACAAGAGAAGTCTAAGATAGATTAAAAGCAAAAGGAATGGTATATAATATATCATAAATGATTGGGAAGGTGGAGGACAGGGAACTTTCTAAAACCAGCAGAAGACAGCTAAAAATCCATAAGGAGAGAAAACCTGAAATGTGAAGGGAAGCGAGCAAATAACGTAAGAGAGGATTCCAAAAGATTTTTCAGATGTATATCAGGGATAAAAGAGACACGAGACTGGATATCGTTGCAAAATGAGGCTGGGGAGGTAGTGATGGATGGGAAAGAAATAGCAAACGAATATAATCAATATTTTGCGTCAGCCTTCACTATCGAACAGGCTAGCAGAATGCCGGAGTTTCGGGGCGGGGGTGCAGGAGGCAGTTTAGTTGTTATTATTAAGGAGATCATGCTCGGGAAGCTGAAGGTTAATAAACCACCTGATCCAGATGGACTACACTCTAGGCTGCTGAACGAGCAAACCGAAGAGACTTTGGAGACATAATTAACGATCTTTCAAGAATCGCTGGGTTGGTTCGGGAATAGCTCCTGAGGATTGGAAAATTGCAAATTCCACTCAAACACTTTCAGAAGGAAGGCAGGGAGAAGAAAGAAATTCAAGGTCCGTTTGCCTGTCTTCAGCAGTTGGAAAGATGCTGGAGTCTATTATAAATGTTTATATTTCGGGGTACTGGACGCGCGTGAAAAATGGGCCAATGTCAGCATGGTTTTCTAAAAGGGAAGTCCTGTCTGACTAATTGGCTGAAATTCTTTGAGGGAGTATCGGGCTTTGGTACAATGGAGTTTTCGACTCTGAAATAGCGTTGACTCTGGATAAGTTGTCAGGATAAGTTTCTGTTAAGATTTCCTTTTTTCCTACTCTGTCAGGGGTACTTGCTGTATTTTAAGCAGCCGTTGTCTGTTCTTGATACCGGATGTTGGAGTCCTGGGAGACCCACATTCCACAGGGACCCACATTTTCCTGCGGTACATCAAGCTGCAGTTCCTTGAAGACTGGTTTACGGATCTGGAGCAGCAGTTGGAAGGTTCCATAGTCAGGGACGTACTGGATCACGACCGCAGCATTTTTGGATGGGGTGGGGTTGGGTGGGGAGTGCAACCAGGTGATTTGGTAAAGAGGACATGAAGATGTAATTTAGAGAGCAGACAGATGATGGAACAAGATTGCAGCCAGCCAGGAAAATATCCGTGCATTGGTGATGCAGAAAGAGAAAGGGTGGCAAATTCAGTACGTAGTGATATATCCCAATGCAGAAGAAATAAGGATAATATGAAATCAGGTGGATGATCTTGTTGCACTATTACAGATTTTGGGGTATGATGTTGTGGACATCACCGAATTGTGCCTGAAGAATGGTGTTCGTTGGAAGCAGAACGTGCAAGTTCACACATTGCATCGGATGGATAAGGATTTATACAGAGTGGCTTGCGTTGTCTGCTGGTAAAGAATGATATCAAATCATCAGAAAGATGGGACGAAGGATTGGAAGACTTTCAGTCCCGACGGGTTGCGTTAAGTAGCTGCAAGTGTAAATTGGCCCTGACGGCAGTTTTATACAAGTCTTCAAAGAATAGCTGGAATATGGACCTCGGATGACAACAGAAAATAGAATCGGCGTGTCAAAAGCGCAATGTTACGATAATCATGACAGATTGTAAGACGCAGGTAGATTAGGAAAATCAGATCGGCAATGGCTCTCAGGAGAGTAAAGTTCATGAATGCCTATGAGATGGATATTGAGAGCAGTTTGAAATTCAGCCTGCTCTGGGATCAGATTCACTGGACTGGGTGTTATGCAATGAACGGAAGGCCATTAGGGACCTTTAGAAAGTAGTCATCCCTTAGAAGGTAGTCATCACAATATGACTGAGTTCATCTTGACATTTGACAGGGACAAGGTTAAGTCTGACGTAGCAGTATTTCAGTGAAGTAAAGAAAATTGCAATATATGGGAGGGGAGTTGGCCAAAGTAAATTGGAAGGAGATGCTGCCAGAGATGACAATACAGCAGAAATACTCTGGTTGGTTGCCAGTGACTATTGGTGTTCCACAGGGGTCGTTATTGGGAGCGCTCTTTTATGTGTAATATATCGATGAGTTGGATGATAGAACAGACAGACTTTTTTCAGGTTTGCAGATGACACGAAGATGGTGGAGGGCCAGGTCATGTTGAAGAAACGGGAAGGCTGCAGAAGGACAGATAGAGAATGGGCAAGTAAGAGGCAAATTAAATACAGTGCAGAGAAATGCATTGTCATGCAGTTTGATAGAAGTAATAAATGTGTAGACTATTTTCTAAATGGGAAGAAAATCGAAAAAAAGGATCTGGGATGCACCGGTTTTGGGATTCATTGCACACAACAACTTAAAGGTTAACTTGCAGGTTCAGCTGGTGGTAAGGAAGGCAAATGCAATGTTACTATTCATTTCAGAGGTCTAGAATATAAAAGCAGGGATGAGATGCTAGGTTTCATAAAGCACTGGTGAGGCCTCACCTTGAGTATTCTGAACGGTTTTGGGTTCTTATCTGAGAAACGATGTACTGGCATTGAGTGGATTCAGGGGCAGTTCACAAGGGTTATTACAGTAATAAAAGGGCTATCATATCAGGAACGTTTGATGTCTCTGGTCCTGTACATGTAGGAATTTAGAAGGATGAGAGTTGGATCTCATCGAAACCTTTTGAGAGTTGAAAGGCCAAGAACAAGTAGGTGAGGCAAGGATGTTTCCCATGCTGTGGGAATGTAGGAAAACTGGGTACGATATCAGGATAGTAGGGCGTCCATATAAAACAGGGATATGGAGGTCTTCCATTAGCCAGAAGATGGTCAATTTGGAGAATTTGTTACCACAGTCAGCTGTAAAAATCAAGTCGTTGGGTATATCTTGGGTGGAGACTGACAGGTTCTCGATTGGCCACGGAGTCAGGTTCAAGGGGAGAGGACCGGGGAGTGGTGCTGAGGAAAGGGAAAAGGAGATCAGCAGACTCGATAAGCCGAATGGCTTCATTCTGCTCTTATGTTGTATGGCCTTGTGGTCTTAGAAAAACAAATCACCCTCAGTAACAGATGGAGGACGGACGTCATTGAGCATACCTAGTACAAGGCTCCGTGGAATACACACAAATTGCTGGAAGAACTCTTCAGTTCCCGCAGCATCTATCGACTGGGACAGGACGGGGGTGGAAACCGGAGGAAGGTGGGTGGAGGTGAATCTGGAAGGTGACAGGTGAAGACAGCCGAGGGGAGAAGGTGGATGGATTGAAGAGGGGGATAAAGTGGGGTGCTGGGAGGTAACAGGTAGAATAGGCAAAGATTTGAAGAGGAAAGAATCCGATAGAAGAGAGATGTGGCGAAAGGGACGGAAGCGATAGGCCACCCTGATTTGCCTCATCGTGGCATTGGACGACGTGTACCACTGTCGGAATGAGGATGGATAATGCAATTGAAATGGTCGACCATTTGGAAATAATGCATCTTACCGATGGAGTGAAACAGCTGGACAAAGCGAACCGCAATCTATATCACGGCCCACAGATCTTGAGATGGCCGCACCGGGGCTACCTGATACGGCAGATGACCTCGACAGATTTTCGGGTGAAGTGCTGCCTCACCTAGAAGGAGTTTTTTCGGGCCTCATGGAGAAACTCAATGGGCAGGTGCAGACCCTGCTCCGGTTGCTGGTACCTCTCCATTCTGGCATTTTCTCTTTTCATCTTCCGCCGAACAAAAGACCCAGATCAAATCGTTCTCAGGAACACAAATAGAAAAAAAAAACAGCCCCTTCACAGGACGGCGCACATTCCATGCCCCCCGTTAACTCTACCCATAACCCAAACACTGCTGCTACAAAAAAAAACATTACGGTTAGCAGTGTTTCTACAGAAAGTCATTAACATTAACAGCAAAACCTCTCCCAGGGTGTTGCACACGAATGAATAATTGCGAAACATAAAGTAATATAAAATTAGCTGAAAGAGCGAACAACAGAATCATTAATTTTCTCCGGTTTGCCATCTCTGGATCATCACGATTTTCACTGTTTTTCCGAAGTATCCGGCGAACTCTATTTGTCGCTACGATCCGGTTGATGGTTACAGCATTAAAGAGCAAAATTAAGCAGATTGGTAGTAACGGTGTTGTGATGCTTTCAAATACCTGGTAGGCTTTCCACAGGGGTGCCGTGCTGTATTCAGCTGCGGGGACGCAACGCCATCGATCCACTGCAAAGTAAAATGGAACGGCCTGGGCACAACACGCGGCACCCACTGCTGCGATCACCACCGTCGCTGTTCTCTCGGTGCAATATCGGTTCCGCAGCTTCTGATAGCAGATGGCGACGCAGCGATCGAAAGCGAAAGATACCGTCAACCAAACGGAACGACCCCAAGTTGCGAGACTCAGGGCAGGTAGCAGAGAACACGCCGGAGTTACGAGCAGGAAATTAGCAAACAAGTAGATATAATTTATCCTCTCCGATAAAATAAAAACGATGACCACCATCAGATCGGCTGCCGCCATGGCCACTAGGTAGCGAGTAATGCATTTGGACAGACCGCATTTGCCGCGGATGAGGATCACAATCGCCGTTAAATTAACTGAAATAAGTTGTTAAAAATAAAACAATTACTATAAGTTACCGCAGAATGATTCGTGAAACTTTCTTTGCGTGGTGTGGGCAATGTTCGATTAGGCCATTGAATGGAGTTAGGATAACAGTCGCCATGCGCTGACCGAGATGGGATGTGGATCCCCCGATCACGCTTCTTCTACTTTAGAATGTACAATTTAGACCTTGCCAGTTTCACATCTAAAAGGTAACCACCAGAAGGAAAGCCAGAGGGTGACAGCAGGGCGCACCCAATCGGCACCGTTAAGTAGTGAACAAAGGACCAGATGCCAGTCCAGTATGCTAGGTTATTAAGAGTTGTCCCGAATAAGATAGCGACTTGCCGAGCATGGCACAGGTAATGGACAGATTGGTTTTATTTTCAGGTAGTATGACGTAATTATATTTCGTTAAAAGAGTTAATTTAATTGGCTTCAACTTAAAATGAAATTATTAAGTAACTAGATGGACAAAATAGTCTTGAATGTATTTCTTGAAAACCGTGAGATATTTGGAGACGGCAGTGGAAGCCCTCGAACTGCACAAGAAACGGCTCTCAGGCTACCTGGTCACAGAATGACAGATCATCAAGATTAAATTCAGATATCATGCTCTTCGAGAAGAGCGGAGATAGCAGCGAGGAGTCCTGAATGTTTGGCGCCCCACGATGAGAGTTAAAAGAGCTTTGCCGACACGAGCTTAATTAGTGAAACAATCGTGGGTAATGCACATTCTCAAAGACAATCAATATGAATTTGAAAGTAATGCCCGAGCATTGAGTTCCGCACATTTTATAAATAATCGATTAGATCGGTAAAAGGAAATTGAGGAAGGAGCAACTAGTGACCGGGAAGGTTATTACAATCGGGCACACTTTACATTCCTCCGTTCAGCGGACAGTCGCGCTGGAATGGACAAAGTAACGGAGGAATGGCCGCAGCCTCTGGTTTGAGGACCGACCTATTCTTTTTTCGGAGATACAGGGAAATAATTCACTCAGAGTTTACTCTTAAAATCATTTTTCATTTGTATGACTGCTTTTTCTCCAGAATCGGGGTGGACCGGGCCGGGTGAGTCATTGCTGTCACTCTCAGGATTTCACATGAGGCAGTATCGTAGGAACCTGTCCTGACGGAGTCCTCGTGAAGTGTCTCGATACGAAACGTCGAATATATATTCCGCTCCATAGTTGCTGCCCGATCCAATGCTGTGTGTTTGGTATTTTCGTAATTGCTCGTTTTGTAAGCATATTTAAACGTTTCTAGCAGACAGTTGTGTTAACAAAAGTGCAAGGTGGTAATGTATGTTTAGATTAATATTACATTAATATACAAATGCATCAAACACCTCAATATCCCCACTTAAAATTAAACCATTAAATCAACGCAATTTACATTTAGAATTTAAATTACGATGAAAGTTTCTTTTCATCGTTCAGTGACTGAAAAAAATACAGTGGACCGCAGCTGCACCTTGGCTATGAAGATATGACTCCCGAGCGTAATACAGAGATTTAACATTACCTGGAATACCAAGTGCTGCAAGCACCGGGTAGGAAATCCTGACAATGTTGGAAATTGCGGAATATCCCATTTTCTACCTGAAGCAACGATCAGTTGTACAATTTGTCCCAACTGCCTGCAAACACTGATTCGAGGAGTCCTTATACATCAGTCGGACCCACAATTAACTCGTTCAGTGCTCCCATTGGTCACATTGGACACAATGCACTGCAAAAACAGCCATGTTTACTCATTTTGTCATTGTCTATCATATTTTGCACTTCACGGAGAATTAACAGGACAATGATTTGATGTTTTTATCAATGCTTTTCAGTGGAGAGGGTCAGTGCAATGCTTAAATCTTTGAACATTCTTCTCTTTCATTGTACATTTCATTTTGAAAACAAAATCAGTCTCCTTCTGCTCCCTATCCAACATAATATTCCCAGTAACAGGTTGACAAACAAAATGAAGCACGTTCAATGTAGATGAAATCTGCGCTGAGCCTTCTTTGATGAGGAAAGCCTAATCGCCGTCTTGCCTTTTCCATGTCTGGAGTGCTTCAAACGATTGCATCAGCTAGGTGAATTTCCAAAGCTAAATTTGATTGTGTTCATGAATGTCTTATGATTTCAACAAAACTGACAAAACTGAGCATCTGCCGAAATGTTCCACCATACTGTCAACTGTGCCAACGTATACCACAGATTCACCACCCGCAAGCTTATAAAATCTCTCCTCATCTCTGTTCTAAAGAGACGTCCCTCTGTTCTGTGCCATTTAGACCAGATAGTAAAGGAGGTGCGCGGTGTGTTTACCTTCATCATAGTGGCACTGGAGGTGTTAGAATATCGAGTTATATCTCTACAAGTTATTAATTAGTTCGCCGTTGGATCACCATGTACAGTTCTGGACACCACAACGGAGGACAAGATGTAATATAGCCTAGACTGGAGGGCTTGAGTTAGAAGGAAACATTCGATGGGGTCCTGTTTACCTTAGTGGTTCGTGGTCTGAGGTGAGCGCTGATAGAATTTTATAAAACGTGAGAGACATAGACATAGATATAGATTGTCAGCTTCTTTTTCCCGGGTTCTAAATGTCCAGCACTAGAAGTCACAGCTTTAAGGTGAGAGAGGGAGAGTAAAGATGCACAGGGAGAGATTAGTTCTTGACATAGAGTGTTCCGTTCCTTGAAAGCACTGGCATAGGGAGTGGTAGAAGCATTTACGACAGCGGCATGCAAGAGCTTTATGATAGGTCTATACATATGTAGGAAATGCGGGGACGTGAATCACATTGCTAAATAAAGTTCTAACTCGAGAATTAATGTATCAACTTATAAATACATAAAGACTCGGCCAGATGCCACGATCCACGCCATGTTCTCTTCTCTCTGCTTGCCATCAGGATAGAGGTACAGGAGCCGTATGCCCTACATCACCAAGTTCAGGAACACTTACAACGCTTCAAGCATCAGATTCCGGAACCAGTGTGGGTAACCTCACTCACCACAGCACCGATATCAATCTATAACCAATGGACTCACTTTCAAGGACTTTACCACTCATATTATCAGTGTTATTTATTTATTTATTATCGGCCTGTTTGTTTTATTATTGCTGTGCTCGCTGTTTGTCTTCCTTTGCACTTTGGTTGTCTGTCAGTCATTGTGCATAGTTTTTATTGATTCTATTGTATTTCTCCGTTCTACTGTGGATACCTGCAAGATAGTGAATCTCGGGGTTGGATATGCTGACGTGGTTTGACAAAAAAAAACTTGGAACTTTGAACTTTATACTTTATTGTCGCCAAACAATTGATACTAGAACGCACAATCATCACAGCGATATTTGATTCTGCTCCTCCAACTCCCTGGATTACAAGTATTAAATATTAAAAAGATTAAAAAGTTAAAATTAGTAAATATTAAATATTTGAATTATAAATCATAAATAGAAAATAGAAAAATGGAAAGTAAGGTCGTGCAAAAAAAACGAGAGGCAGGTCCGGATATTTGGAGGGTACGGCCCAGATCCGGGTCAGGATCCGTTCACCAGTCTTATCACAGTTGGAAAGAAGCTGTTCCCAAATTTGGCCGTATGAGTCTTCAAGTTCCTGAGCCTTCTCCCGGAGGGAAGAGGGACGAAAAATGTGTTGGTTGGGTGGGTCGTGTCCTTGATTATCTTGGCAACTGGAACTTGAATTTTGCACACGAGATTCTGCAGAACGAAGTTCAAATTATTTTATTTTCCAAGATACTGTAAATCATGAGGATCACATGGAGGAATTCAGCAGGTCAGGCAGCACCCACGGGAGAGAATAAACAGTCAACGTTTCAGGACTGGCCTTACCTGGCCTAACCTAATGGCGCAGGTATTCTTTACCGTGACAGCCCTGCCGAGAGATCGCTTGTTGGTAACGAAGCGCGAAGCTTTTAAAGAGCTTAGCAACGTTCAGCTTCTTCTCGGTGGGCTGTCAACAACGGGATAGGGAGTTCGTCGGTGACTCATCGCAAGGATTCGAAAGAGCTCAGGGGTTTTCAGCTTTGTTTCGGCGGCCTGAAAAATGGTGCGCGGTGTGGTTCCTTGGAGACATGGAGTGAAGGTTTGAAAAGATCTAGGGAGCTTTCAGCTTCTTTTTGGCGGATGGCGATCAGAGCGGGACAAATATAAATAAAGAAGGTCTAAGCGGAGCGGCAATATTTAGAGTGGTAATTGTTCAAGTGGGGCATTGTTAGAGTGGTCTGGCTTTAGCTGTACAGGCTTAAGTAAGCACAGGCTGACGTTCTAAATAAGTAAGAAAGTTTCCTGTAGGTTTCTCTTCTCTCTTAGTTCATAGTTGGCTCTTAGTTCATAGTTGGCGTACGCAGGTTGTGTCCAAAGTTAGTGGCATGTTCTTTTTGTGAGATGTGGGAACTCTCGGAGAGCTCCAGTCTACTTAGGAACTACATATTTTCATAAGGGGGATGGCTGGGCACGGACCCAAGTGCAAGACACAGACACTGAAGTACTGGGGACAGGACTAGGATACAGGATGAGGGCAAGGACATGGACGGGAAAACCAGGAACCTGGAACAGGACTGCACGAAAGAGCTAGGAGCCCGGGCTTGGACTCCGAGCCAGAGACTGGACAAGGACCCAGTACCTGGGTCTTGACTCTGGCTCTGGCCCGAGAACTAGGCAAGGACGAGGCTTAGCAGGCAGGCAGGCAGGACGAGACTGGAGTCTTCAGGCTTGAGGCTTGGCAAGAGACGAGGCGAAGCTTGGCAGGAGGTTGGAGACTTGAGACTTGAGACTTCAGACTTGAGGCGAGGCTGGAGGCTGGAGGTAGGAGACTTGAGACTTGAGGCGAAGCTGCAGGCTGGAGGCAGGAAACTTGAGGCGAGGCGAGTCTGGAGGTTGGAGGCAGGAGACTTGAGGCGAGGCTGGAGGCTGGAGGCAGGAGACGAGGTGAGGCTGGAGGCTGGATGCAGGAGACTTGAGGCGAGGCGAGGCTGGAGTCTGGAGGCAGGAGACTTGAGGCGAGGCTGGAGGCTGGAGGCTGACGGTAGACAAGACTGCAGGCGAGACGAGGCGAGAGGTACCTACAAGACAAGGCAAAGCTTCTGGCAAAGCAAGGCGAGACGAGAACTTCAGGCGAGGCGAGAGTTACCAGCAAGACAAGGCAGGGCTTCAGGCGAGAAACAGAAGGCAGAGCAAGGGATACAAGGAGTAAGAACAAGAACAATGCAGCCGCCACGCCTGGGTCTCTGAAGGTATTTATGCAGCCAGCCCCAACTAGCATCAGCTGACTCAATTAGAGCTCAACAAGAACAAACAGGGTAGATAGGAAAACCTGGAGCAAGGCTCGATGGACCGGACCGTGAACCGGAATACGGCCTTCACGGACCGGACCATGACACGTAGGCATGAAGTCATCAAGAGGCAGCGTCTAAAAGGCCGCGTTAAGCAGCAGGAACTGCAGCTCGATGACCTTCGCCTCATATGGGAAAATGAGAGGTGATAAATAGGTGCTACGCGGTGGTTTTCGCCCCTAAGTTTCAGGAGGCAGGTACCCGTATGACTGTCAGGAGAAGCAAAGACAATAGACAGCCACTGCACAGTACCTCTGTGGCTGCTCACCTCAATAATAAGTTGTCCGCTTTTGATACGGTTGGGGATAACAACCTACCAGGTGTGACAATGCCGTGACAGGGTCTCTGCTACTAAGTTGGCTCTGTGGCTCAGCAGGGAAGCGGGGAGAAGAGCAGTGAACGTAAGGCATAGTGGTGTACTGCAGGTGGTCCAGGGACAGTGTTTAGCAATCTGTCCTGGGCGTGAGAAGTCTGGGAGATCTCCAGTCTCCCGGATAAACGCATTTGCACCAGATGTACAGAGTTGCAGCTCCTCAGAGAATATATTGAGGATCTGCATCTGCAGCCCGATGACATTCAGTTCATACAGGAGAATGAGGAAGTGATTGGTAGGAGCTACTGGGAGGTAGTCATCTCTTACCTCCCTGAAGCGAAGGGGACCGAACCGCCAATGCAGAGAACCCCTTTGGCAGTTCATCTCGAGAGTAAGTTTACCACTTTAGATATTGTTGAATGACATGACCTACCTGGGGGTCGTGGTGGAGGGCTGTGTGACCAGGAATCTGGCACCAAGTCTGGTGCTGTGGCTCAGAGCAGAAGAGAGGTGACGAGGACTACAGTGCTGAAAGGAGATTGCATAGTCTTAGGACTAGAGACGGGATTCTGTGGGCGAGATGGAGACACCCGGATGGTATGATGCCTTCCAGGTGCCAGGCTCAGGGACGTCTCGGATCTGGATCACGGCATTCTAAAGGGAGGGGGGAAGGGAGCAGCCAGAATGCTTGGCATATGTTGGTACCAATGACACAGGTATGAGAAGGGAGCAGGTCCTGAAGAGAGAATTTAAAGAATACAACGGAAAGCTACCCATGACCTTCAGGTTGTAATATCTGGATTCCTGCCTGTACCATGTTGCAGTGAGGGTGAGAATAGGATGATGATGTATTTTTGGATTTTCAGAATGCTTTTGACAAGCTGCAGGAAATGAGGCTGCCTGGGAGGCTACTCACCCATGTATTGCAGAAATATTTCTAGCATAGTTAACGCGGTGGCAGATGTGCAGGAAGCAAAGAGTGGAAATAAATGACTGGTGGTTTTCCATTCGGCTCTACCTTGCAATAGATGCTTTACACGTTATATGTCAGTAATTTAGATTAGGGAATCGAAGGCTTCGTTGCAACGTTTGCAGACGGTATGAATATATATGGAGAGCAAATAGTTTCGAAGAAGCAGAGAGGCTGCAGAAAAACTTTGACAGATTACGGGAAGCGGCACATGCAATACAGTGTCGGGAAGTGTCTGGTCATGCACACTGGTAGAAGAAAACAAAGCGTTTAATATTTTCCAAAAGGAGAGAAAATACAAGACACTGATGCGCAAAGGGACCTGGAAGTCCTTATGCCTGACTCCCTAAAGGTTAGTTTGCAGGTTAAGTCAGTAATGAGGAAGGGAAATGCGATGTTATTATTTCTGGTCTTATGGATAAGTTCACAGCAGCATATTTCTGGCTTTTATTTCCAAGCCACAACAGCAGACGAGCGTCCCGCATTAATTTCCATCAAATGCGTCAGCAATTCCTGAGTGTAATGACCAAGCTCCAGCTGACCACCTCACGTTCGTGACTGGTGATAAAGGAACCCTTGCTACTTCACTATTACCGACCATTCTGGCACGGACAACTCACTGTGAGGGGTAGAGCAACCAAAATATCCTAGAATTATTATTTTGTCGTTACCGTCCGATAATGGCACTCAGAAATATTAATCTTCAACAAATATGTCATAAAACAGACAGAGAAGATGATATTTTTCCGATTATACGAGGATTTATTTTTATGTCAACAGTGTGTTCACTGAACGAATCAGATTAATTCCTGTTAAAATGCTTACATAACTTGCAATCAAAAATAGTGGACTGGAATTTCATGATATCAGAGTCCATAACCCTTCCATGAAAATAATAGTCATTTAAACCCTGTTGTTTAATCACCGGTAATCGTTTGTAGAGTGAGATCGGGAAACAACATTGCTTGAAGTCAAACCTCTGCCAAATAGTTGATTTGAAGTTGCAAGAATGAATAATTGTGTTAGCATTTTATTTACAAATCTCCCCCGTTGCTACTAACAGGTACATCACTCCATTCTTCAACTCCTCCCTAAATTTCCTCTGTGTCAGTCCATAGATACACGTGTTGGTGCAGGTACTGAGAGAGGACAACATAAACCCACATACCTGCAGGATAAAGGTCGGTTTGCCCAAATATCTGTCTGTATAGAAATAGTTTTCGATTTGCCAGTTCATAGCAAATACGACATAGGGCATCCAAAATAATATAAAATTGGCTGAAACAGCGAATAACAGAATCATTGATTTTCTTCGCTTTGACCCCTCTGGATCATCACGATTTTCGCTGTTTTTTCGAAGTATGCGGCGAACTCTATTTGTTGCTAGAATCTGGTTGACAGTTAAAACATTAAAGAGCAGAATTAGACAAATTGGTAATAACGGTGTTGTGATGCTGGCAAATACCTCGTAAGCTTTCCACAGGGGTGACGTGAAGTATTCGGCTACGAGGACACACCGCAGTCGATCTCCTGCAAAGTAACACGGAATAGCCTTGACACAACACGCGGCACCCACTGTTGCGATCACCACCGTCGCTGTTCTCTCGGTGCAATATCGGTTCCGAAGCTTCTGACAGCAGATGGCGACGCAGCGATCGAAAGTGAAAGCTACCGTCAACCAGACGGAACAGTCCCATATTGCGAGACTCGCGACAGGTAGTAGAGAACACACCGGAGTTCTGAGCAAGAAATTAGCAAACAAGTAAATATAATTTATCTTTTCCAATATAATAACAACGATGACCACCATCAGATCAGCTGCCGCCATGGCTACAAGGTAGATTGTGATGCATTTGGACAGACCGCATTTCCCGCGAGCGAGGATCACAATCGCCGTTAAATTAACTGAAATAAGTTGTAAAGAAAAACAATTGCTATAAATTACCGCAGAAGGATTACTTTAATTTTAATTGCGTTGTGTGCGTAAAGGTCGATGGGCCATTGACTGGAGTCAGAGTAACAGTCCATTTGCGTTGACCGAGATTGGCTGTGGTTGCTTTAGAATCACAGAATTTAGAATTTAGATCTCGCGACTTTCACATGCAAAAGTAGCAGCATAGCGCACCTAGGCGGCACCGTTAAGTAGTGAACAAAGGGACGGATCCTATTCCAGCAAGGCGAAGTTATTAAGGGCTCTCCAGAATAGAAACGCCTCTTGCCGACAACGGCACTGATAATGGAGAGATTCGTTTTACTTTCAGACGGTAAGACGTAATTGTACTTCTTTAAGAGTTCATTTAATTGGCTAACATTTGAAATGCAATTATTTAGTAACTACATCGATAAAACGATCTTGATTTTTTTTCATTGAAAATCGTGAGATATTTGGAGACGTCAGTTGGAAGCCTTCGAACTTCACAAGATGTGAGACGGCTCTCAGGCTAACGGGTAACAGAGTGACAAATCATCAAGATTAAGTTCAAATGTCACGCACTACGCGCTCCGTCGAGGAGAACGGAGATAGCAGCGAGGCGTCCTGAACGAAGAGTGCGACGCCAAACTTGCGAATGGGTGCCGATTGAGCGATAAGAAAGAGCTTTCCCGAGACAAGCTTAATCAGTGAAACAATCGTGGGGAGTGCACATTCTCATAGAAAATCTATATGAATTTGAAAATAATGCCCGAACATGAAGGTCGGCACATTCAATAAATAATCAATTAGATGGGTAAAAGAAAAATGAGAAAGGAGCAGCCAATGAACCGAATAATTGTTACAACAGGACACACATTATACTCCACCCTTCAGCAGACGGTCGCGCTGGAATGGGCAACGTAATGGAGTGGTAGCCGCAGCCGCTGGTTTGAAGGCAAACCTATTCTTATCTGGAGAAAGAGGTGAATCATTGACAGACAGACTGCTCTAAAAAATCATATTTCATTTGTATGACTGTATTTTCTCCCCCATCTGGGAGGACCGAAAAAAGGTTTCGCCCCGTTTAATGCAATTTCATTCCAGTTATAAAATGGTTTGAATCGATATTACCGTTTATTTATTTCGCTGAATAACACTGCGTGTTACTTTGCACATTAAACCTAAACCACTTGGATCGCATAGAGACGATATATTTTTAATTCCCTCAGTTTGTGATGACAGCAGAGGAAGAATCTATTTAACCTGGAGAGAGATGGCAACAGCTGATGGTACTTTGGAAGTGAATCAATACCTGCACGGTATCGAGTCTCCTCGTCCTTCCAGTAAACTCTCACGGTATTATGAGTGATTTGTGCCGGGACTGTCAAAGGTCAGGGAGAGATATCACGGCACAGAGCGGACTCAATGAACCCCAAGCCTGCTGAGTCATTATTGTCACTGTCAAATTTTACGTAAAGTAAGATCATACCAATCTGTCCTGACGAAGTTCTCGTGAAGTGCCTCGACACGAAACGTCGAATATTTATTCCCCTCCGTAGATTTTGCCCGATCAGTGTTGTGTGTTTGGTAAGCATATTTAAACATTTTGTAAACGTAAACACGAAGAATTCTGCAGATGCTGGAAATTCAAGCAACGCACATTAAAGTTGCTGGTGAACGCAGCAGGCCAGGCAGCATCTCCAGGAAGGGATACAGTCGACGTTTCGGGCCGAGTCCTGACGAAGGGTCTCGGCCCGACACGTCGACTGTATCTCTTCCTAGAGATGCTGCCTGACCTGCTGTGTTCACCAGCAACTTTGATGTGTGTTGCTTAAACATTTTGAAACCATATTTGAACATTTCCAGCAGACAGTTATAGAAACATAGAAACATAGAAAATAGGTGCAGGAGTAGGCCATTCGGCCCTTCGAGCCTGCACCGCCATTTATTATGATCATGGCTGATCATCCAACTCAGAACCCCGCCCCAGCCTTCCCTCCATACCCCCTGACCCCCGTAGCCACAAGGGCCATATCTAACTCCCTCTTAAATATAGCCAATGAACTGGCCTCAACAGTTTTTTGTGGCAGAGAATTCCACAGATTCACCACTCTCTGTGTGAAGAAGTTTTTCCTAATCTCGGTCCAAAAAGGCTTCCCCTCTATCCTCAAACTGTGGACCCTCGTTCTGGACTTCCCCAACATCAGGAACAATCTTCCTGCATCTAGCCTGTCCAATTCCTTTAGGATCTTATACGTTTCAATCAGATCCCCCCTCAATCTTCTAAATTCCAACGAGTACAAGCCTAGTTCATCCAGTCTTTCTTCATATGAAAGTCCTGCCATCCCAGGAATCAATCTGGTGAACCTTCTTTGTACTCCCTCTATGACAAGGATGTCTTTCCTCAGATTAGGGGACCAAAACTGCACACAATACTCCAGGTGTGGTCTCACCAAGTCCTTGTACAACTGCAGTAGTACCTCCCTGCTCCTGTACTCGAATCCTCTCGCTATAAATGCCAGCATACCGTTCGCCTTTATCACCGCCTGCTGTACCTGTATGCCCACTTTCAATGACTGGTGTATAATGACACCCAGGTCTCGTTGCACCTCCCCTTTTCCTAATCGGCCACCATTCAGATAATAATCTGTTTTCCTATTTTTGCCACCAAAGTGGATAACTTCACATTTATCCACATTAAATTGCATCTGCCATGAGTTTGCCCACTCACCCAACCTATAACAACTGGGGTCCCAGCACTGAGCCTTGCGGTACCCCACTAGTCACCGCCTGCCATTCTGAAAAGGTCCCGTTTATTCCCACTCTTTGCTTCCTGTCTGCTAACCAATTCTCCACCCACACCAATACCTTACCCCCAATACCGTGTGCTTTAAGTTTGCACACTAATCTCCTGCGTGGGACCTTGTCAAAAGCCTTTTGAAAATCCAAATATACCACATCCACTGGTTCTCCCCTATCCACTCTACTAGTTACATCCTCAAAAAATTCTATGAGATTCGTCAGACATGATTTTCCTTTCACAAATCCATGCTGACTTTGTCCGATCATTTCTCCGCTTTCCAAATGTGCTGTTATCACATCCTTGATAACTGACTCCAGCAGTTTCCCCACCACCGACGTTAGGCTAACCGGTCTATAATTCCCCGGTTTCTCTCTCCCTCCTTTTTTAAAAAGTGGGGTTACATTAGCCACCCTCCAATCCTCAGGAACTAGTCCAGAATCTAACGAGTTTTGAAAAATTATCACTAATGCATCCACTATTTCTTGGGCTACTTCCTTAAGCACTCTAGGATGCAGACCATCTGGCCCTGGGGATTTATCTGCCTTCAATCCCTTCAATTTACCTAACACCACTTCCCTACTAACATGTATTTCGCTCAGTTCCTCCATCTCACTGGACCCTCTGTCCCTTACTATTTCTGGAAGATTATTTATGTCCTCCTTAGTGAAGACAGAACCAAAGTAATTATTCAATTGGTCTGCCATGTCCTTGCTCCCCATAATCAATTCACCTGTTAACTATGTTAACAATAGTACAACGTGGTAATGTATGTTTAGCTTGATATTGAAATAATATAGATAAATGTATCAAACATCTCAGTAATATCTCCATTAAAATTTTAAACCATTAAATCAACGCGAATTACATTTAGATTCTAAATAACGGTGAAGGTTCTTTTCATCGTGCAACAATAGAAAAATGCACTGGACAGCATCTGCACCTTGGCCATCAAGATCTGATCCTCGAGCGTAATACAAAGGTACAGCATTACCTGGAACACCGAGTGTTGCAAGCACCGGGTAGTAAATTCTGACAATGTTGTAAATTGCGGAATATCCCATTTTCCATCTGAAGCAGCAATTACTTGTACAGACTGTCCCAACTACCTGCATGCACTGACTCGAGGGGTTCTTATATACCAGTCGGAACCACAATTCAATCATTCAGTGCTCCCTTTGGTCTCGTTAGACACAATCCACTGAACAAACACACAGTGACAACTATTTTTACACCTTGTGACATTGTCCGTTATATTTAGCACTTCAAGGAGAATTAGTATGACATTTATTTGATATTTATACCAATCATTTTCATTGGAGAGGGTCAGTTTAATGCTTGAATCGTTAAACATTATTTTTTTTATTATTATACATATCATTCTGAAAACAAACGAAATCTCCTTCTGCTCCCGATCAGTTTTTGCATTGCTAGTAACATGTGGACTAACAAAATGAAGCACGTTCAATGTAGAAGAAATCTGCGAGCTTTCAGATAGGTACACAAATATGTAGAAAATGGAGGGACGTGGATCACATCGCAAAAGAACGTCCCAACTCGAGAACTTAATGCATCAACTTATAAAGATATAAAATCTAGGCCAAACGCCACCATCCACGACATGCTCGCTTCTCACTGCTGCCATCGGGATCGAGGTACTGGAGCCGTATGTCCCACTCCACCAAGTTCAGGAACAGTTATAACACTTGAACCATCAGACCCCGGAACCACTGTGGGTAACTTCACTCACCACATCACTGATATCAGGCTATAACCAATGGACTCACTTTCAAGGACTTTACCACTCATGTTATAAGTGGTATTTATTTACTTATTGTTGGCCTGTTTGTTTTTTATTGACGCATTCGCTGTTTTGTCTTCCTTTGCACTTTATTTGTCTGTCAGTCTTGGTGTGTAGTGTTTTTTATTGATTCTATTGTACTTCTCTGTCCTACTGTGAATACCTGCAAAAAAATGAATCTCGGCGGTTGGAGCTACTGACGTGGGTTGACAAAACAAAAGAACTTTGAACTTTAACTTTGCACAAGAGGTTCTGCAGATCGAGGTTCAAATTATTATATTATCAGAGATGCTGTAAATCATGAGCAACACAAACAAGACGTTGGAGGAATTCAGTAGGTCAGGCAGCACCTATGGAAGGGAATAAACAGTCAACATTTCAAGACTGGCCTAATAACAAACGTAGATATTCTTTACCGTGACTGCCCTGTCGAGAGGTCACTTGTTGGAAACACAGCCTGCGGTTTTTAAAGAGCTGAGCGGCGTTCAGCTTCTTCCCGGTGGCTGTCAACAACGGGTAAGCTCGTTCGTGGGTGCGGTATCGCAAGGTTCTGGAAGATCTCAGGGGCTTTCAGCTTCGTTTCGGCGGGCTGAAAAAAAGTGCGAGGGGTCGTTCCTTGGAGACACGGAGTGATGGGTTGCAAAGAGCTAGTGAGCTTCCAGCCTCTTTTTGGCGGATGGCAATCAGAGAGGGATAAAT